>NC_143136.1:23161666-23465833 GCF_059928025.1 Delphinapterus leucas | reverse complement strand
CTTGAGAATCATTTACCAGAATCTGGGAATGACTATAATTATACAAAGCATAGATCTCAAAATAATTAAGTTCTATAATCAAGTACCAGCCGCTATGGGAAATCACTATCAATTCTCTAACATCTTTTCTGCTCTTCCCCCAGCAATCTGGTTTTTGTCATGTTCCCAGAGTTATCATCTTAAAATTGTTATCTGACTGCTTTTCCAACTCCTCTTAAAACCCTTTCATTTCTCCTCATAGCCTACAGATGAAAACTCTTTAAGGCTGTAGGAAGGATCTTTTGTTATATGACCATTTTTTATCTATTTAGACAATATTTTCCATTACTCTTCTCTTCCTGAAAGCAAAATACTTAACAATCTCTGAATATCCCACAGTTTACACATGCTGAACACTCATCCTTTTTTCTTTACTATTTTCACCTTGTGGACACCTGCTTATACATATAGATACTGTTCAAACGTTGGCCTTTTTAAAGACTTCATGACCATCTCCCCAGTACAAAACTGACTACACCCTCCTCTGTCCTCTGTCACTGTATCCTGTGTATTATGTATTAAATTATTTATGAAAATATTATAGTTACTTGGTTATATATTTGTGTAAGCTGTTAGACCATGAGGT
This sequence comes from Delphinapterus leucas, assembly GCF_059928025.1. NCBI lineage: Eukaryota > Metazoa > Chordata > Mammalia > Artiodactyla > Monodontidae > Delphinapterus > Delphinapterus leucas. The sequence continues at coordinate 23,465,208 of NC_143136.1, read as the reverse complement.
CCTTGAAAGCAAAGTTTATTTCAATTATCTTTAGATCCCCAGTGCATAGTACATTTTGAGATTTTTGCATTATATTTCGTATCATGCATTTTCAAAAGGAATGTAGAAAAATTGCAACTATAAGAAGATAGTGTTTTTGAGAGATAATTAGGGTGAAGGATAATTTAGAATAGGTAAAATAACATGAAGCCAGGAGTCAAGTTAATACATAAAATGCATGTACTCTACCTTAAATACTTTCTATTAAAGGTTGGCTATATGGACATTCATTCCTTAATAAAAGCCATAATATAATGTTATTTTCTTTAATTGCTAAAGGAGGGCTTCAGCTTTTGGGGCCTAAGTATTCTAACAGTCAACAGAAATTAGACCTAGTCGGCCGTGGAATTTTCATTGTCAATAAGAGAAATCTCCTCAAGGTGTTCAGCAGCAATGCAATGGCTCCTGCTATTGAGGCCTGAATGACATTTCAACACTGGGTCCATATTAAGAGTATATGATACTCTAGTGTAATATATAATCTATTGAACAATGGCCTCAAAAATAACCTTTCAATAATACAGATTTTCATAGTGCTGCGCCTTTTAACTATCCTTACTCTCGTGCAGTAGAACAAAACCACAGACAACTCAGTAAAAGCAATTCTATGGTGGTGAAGGGGAAGAGGAGAAAGTGATCTCTGAATATACAAACTTCTAACTCTTGTAACTTAATCCAAAGAAACAATGTAAAGAATTTGAGAAATATGTGTACTTTATATCCTTCATATCCTTTGTATCCTTGGTAAATAGAGGATCCTCAGAAGCAACTGAATAAATTAACGAACTTAAAAAAAAGAAAATAATCTAATTATAGCGTAGAACTGGTTGAAAGAGACCCAAGTACTAGAGAATTTGGGTTGTAGAAATTTCCTCATATGTAAGCAGACTCAGTGATGTGCAAGGCCACATTCAAATATAGAGAAGGACTGCTATACGTGGCCAAAGAAAACAAAATACTTGATAAAGAGTTGCTTCTCTGTCCTATGGACCATGTGAATACTGGGCCAGAAATAGACAAAATATTTGGAAATAGAGAGGTCTTGACTCTGGTGATATGAGAAAGAGGCCTGGTTCCTGGTCTGAATGAAAATGAGGCATCTCCTGGAACTTTGTGAGAAGAGGGGAAGTAGCTGGGTCTTCACATTCTAGGCTCAGAGAGATGGTACTTTAAATAAAATTTTTAATTTTAATCCCACCATTGCAAGATGGTAGGATTGAGGCTATTAGTAAATATAATTGTCCCTCTGTATCCACTGGGGGATTGGTTACAGGACCTCCACAGATACCAAAATCTGCAGATGCTCCAGTCCCTAATATAAAATGGCACAGTATTTACATATAACCTATGATCATCTTCCTATATTCTTTAAATCATATCTAGATTACTTATAATACCTAATACAATGTAAATGCTATGTAAATAGTTGCCAACATGCAGCAAATTCAAGTTTTGCTTTTTGGAACTTTCTGGAGTGTTTTTTTTTCAAATATTTTGGATCCACAGTTGTTTGAATCTGTGGATGTGGCACCCACAAATACAGAGGGCCAACTGTAATATGTTTCTGTAAGAACTAGATTCAGACAGGATGTGGAACCCAACTTAAAAGCATTCATTATCTGTGAATATATTCAACAGCACAGAACTAGGTAAAGCAGAGGCACACGAAACTGTGAGGGCTTAAAGAGAACAAATAATAGACAAGAGAAATCAGTAAAATACACAGTAAGTTAATAGTAAGTGCTACTGAAAACAAGACAAAACAAAATAGGAAAGAAGCCTAGTATCAGAGGTGAGATTGCATTTTAGATAGGCCTCTTTGATGTGTCTTTCTGCAAAGTCCTGAAGATAGGGAAGGAACCTAGTCATTGGTTTTCTGAGAAAGAACATTCCCGGAAGGAAAAACAGTGGGTTCAAAGTCTTTGTGTAGCTAGAGTAGCAAGGGAGGAGGAGAGTGTTATGAGAAGGAATTAGTGGTAACTAGGCATGTGATGGGTGGATCGTGTAGGGCCTTATTTTGGCTTTACTCTGGGCAATGAGGAGCCATTGGAGGGTTTGAGCAGAGGAGCAGCATGAACAGGATCCTTTAGGCTTCTGTACTGAAAAAAAAGATTGTAGAGGGATGAGGCCAGAAGCAGTTAGGAGGCTACCGGTGTAATTCAGACCTAATGCTTAGAATTTGTTACACTACCATGACTCTTTACTAAATCCCTGTTGTGATGATCCAAAGACTCAAAGACTCTTTGACTTCTCACTAGAAATAGAAGATATATCATTTCTGCAACTAAAAGTGAGCTAATTACTTATTCACTGAATTTATTTATGTCCTGCATCTTTCCAAAGAAGGTATGAGGTGGATGGGGGAAATGCTATTTTCCTGAGTCTGTATGATAATGTTTTCAACATGGTCTGAAATTTTATATATAATAACTCAGGCAAAATTCAGAAGGAAATAATTTATTATGCCATGAAATAAAGCTTCTTTGAGAAAATAAATACCCAAATAAGATATCCCATGGTAAAATGGGGCATTAGGATCCATTTGCCTACACTGTTCTTTGTATTTATAAACCTCAAGAATTATCCATTAAAAACAGGGATTCAGCGACATTGTCATATTTGTGATTGTGTTTCATTCATTGAGTCATTGGTTCAGCAGCAATTTATTAAGAGTCCCTACATGCTAAGCACAAAGCTAGGCATTGGGGATATGGTAGAGAGTAGAAAATAGTTCCTGCCCCCATACATGTTACATTCTATTGGCAGAGAGAGACAATAAATGAAATAAATGATATATAGCTTAATAGATTGTGATAAATGCTATAGAGAAATAAACAGTGAAGGGGAAAAGGGAGAAGCAAAAAACTGAGATGATACAGTATTTTCAGTGGAATTGTCAGAGATGTCCTCCATGATAAGGTGAAATTAAAGAAAAGGTTTTTAACTGAATTCATGGACCAACCCATGGGAATATCCAAGGGGGTGGCATCCTAGCTTCAGAGGAAGTGTGTGCAGAGGGGAGCATGGTTGGTGTGTTTGAAAAGCATGGAGGGATGCTGGACTGAGTTGTCTGGTACAGTGTCTGGAGCATGTGACCAACTGTGAAATGGATGAATGAGTCTCCTGTGTCTTGAAATCTCTTAGCACTTAGGCTAAATTCCAAATACCTACCTCGCTGTTGCCAATAGGCCCTGAGTGGCCTGGCTCCTCCTACTTCTCAAGTCTCCATTTCTACATCTTCACTACCCCCTCCCATCCATTCCACTCCCCACCTCCTCTACCTCCCGCCTCCCCCACTTCCCCCCACACTGACCTTTCAGCTTCTTGAACAAGTCATGCCCTTCTCAGGGCCTGTACCCTGCACTTTGTATTCTGTTCTACCTAGAACATTGGGCCAAAAGAAAGGAAAAAAAAAAAGGAAAATATCAAATGTAGAGGTCTTGAGGTGGTTGAAAAAATTTATATTTAATACCCTGAAAATAATTTTTTCTAGACAAAGACCTAAGGTATGCATAGAAACTTAATTTAAAAAAGAATGAGAACATCATTTAATTACCCAAGGTTATGTTTTTCACAAATATGTCACATACATACACCTATGTGAATGACGACTGGAGAATACTCAGAGAAGCATGTTGGATGCAATAAGAAAACTACATAATGAAATATATAATTCACCAAATTTAAATTGATACTTGAAATTTTGAAGGCATTCTGGGGGCATCTCTCTTATTTCCAAGATGACACCATTATTCGTAATCTCCACATAAAGTTTCATAAGCTAACCTACCAATTTCTATTCTTCTGCTTCTACAACCTAAAACGATAACGTAAATACAAAGGATAAAACAGAATAAAAATAGCTAGTAACATGTTAGTAGGTTCGTAATTCTATATTTTTTCCTCTGTACCAAGATGTCTTGCTATATGTAAACTTGTTCATACAGCCCTTGTTATAAACTTGTTCATACAGCCCTTGTATAAACTTGTTCATAGCCTAAATGATATAGGCTATGCTTCTATTAACACAGATATATTTCCAGTTGAACTCTCTCCTTCCTTATTACGTATATCATTCGTGCATTTACCTAATAAATAGTATATCTTATAAACACTGTATGACAGTTGCAGGGGAGTCTACTTGCCAGCATCTTGCCTTTCCTGTGTAAACGATGGTTGAGCTAAGAATCCCACTGAAGTTTCTCAAATGACAGAGGTGAACCTGGAGCTCCAAGCAATCTACCCTCCCAAGAAAGGACAGTAGTTTTGCATCCAGCCAGGGAAAGCCTATTCTTTCCTGAATGCTCAATCCTGCCTCTCTGATTCTGCTGGAGTCTGTAATATCTGCATATAATGCTGTCTTCTGTATTTGCTTTGTTTGTGATTCTTGGTTGATTCCAGATTCCTACACAAAAAAGGGTGTATCACTTGGGAGTGAAGGCAAGAACATTTGGACATGGGCACCCTTTACTTCAGAAAACCAACCAAGACCATTCTCTGTGACGACCTGTACTTAAATCTTACTTTCCTCTTTCACAGTGCCCTCAACACCCAGCCCTAATGCAGCCAAGCAGCTCTGTATCGAAGACTAAGTAAGGGTTTAAAGTAACTTGTATGAAAGTATTAGGCCCTTTTAATTTTTAGCTTAAAGTTTGGTGGACTCTCACAAACGGGACAGTAAAACTGTATCTCAAATGTGACAATGTTTTTCAAGTAATCTAAATTCTAAATGTGAGCTTTCCTAATGTCATCATTTTATGAGCTCAGTGAAACCAAAGTTAGATCTTTTACTTATACAAACACAGAAGAAGAAAATAGTTTAATTAGATTTTGGTTGTATGTTATTCTGCTACATAAAATAATACATGTGTATTCTGTGGTAATTGAGAACACTGTGACTGATAGTCCTTTTACAAATTCATATAGTACTATTGAGTAGATAGACACAGGTAGATGAGACTGCAATATAATGGTAGTAATTGGATCTCATTCCACTATTTATGGAAATGTGAGTAAACAATTTCACATAAAAACTGAACTAGAGATCCAAGAGAATCTTTTTTAAAAAAATAATCGCAAGTTTGAATGATACCTGGAATTAAAGATGTGCTGTTATAAAAGTTCTTTGATTTGATCTTCAAAACAACACTTTAAATTATACTGAGCAGAACATATCATCCATATTTTCAAATAAAGACAATGAATTTCACAAGTGTTAAATGTAAATGTGAAATGGCCTGTCCAAAGTCACGTAGGTCATCTAGCAGAGCCAGAGGGAGAAGCCAACCATGTCTTCTTGTTTCTACTCTCTCCACTTCCTATTTTGTGACACAAGAGGCATTAATTTCTTTCTGTTCCACCCCTTTCTAATGAAACACATTAGCACATTTCTGTAAAAACAGGTAATTAGCATCAATCTGGAAGTTATAATATATTTAGTTCTCAAAACTGAAGTCATTTTTGACAGTAACAAACTCTAATATTTCTGCAGTTATGTGCTAAAGTCTGAAAAAGTCAATAATTTGCACAAAGAATATGGAAAAATAAGGGATAAAACAATTACAGAAAATATAAAGTATTTATAAAAACAGGTGATAATTCTTGCTTACTGTTTGTAAAGTATAAATGGGCTTGACCCAACCAAATTTGATATGATTTATTTGTAGGCTGTTCATAAGCTGCAAAAAACTCATGCCTATATAACATTTTTTATGAAAAATAATTTTCAAGAAAAATGAAAAGAATGACACTACTTTATACCTTTGTAAAATCTCTTTAGTGTATGGCTTAATAGATTGTCATATTGAGGGATGTTTTTCTTTTCTTTTTTTTCAGACTTAGCAGGGATATACTTCTTTTAGTTTTTTTAAAGAACCACTTTGGTCTTTTTTGATCTTCCATTCTCATAGTTGATAGCATATTTTTTCTAAACTTAAAGTCTCATGTTTAGCAGAACAATTTTGAGGCTGTATTCTTTTCATTATTAGGAGGTAAAGAAATTAAGTTGCCTTTAAAATTCTATTTTGATTTCACCTTCATAGTTTTAATATGTTGTGTTTTCATTTAGTTCTAATTATTTTTAAATATCTACTGTTATTTCTTCTTTGACATGTAAGTTATTTAAAACTGTTTTAAAATTCATATATATACAGGTTTTAAAAATATATGATTTTGTTATTCATTTATAACAATTGAATTGTGATGAGAAAAACATAACCTCTATGATAACAAATATGTTCAATTTGTTAAGACTTGCTTTACGGGTTTCTATATTGTCTGTTTTTATAAATGTTCCATATATACTTGAGAAGAATGTATAGTCACTAGTTATTTGGCAAAGGCTTTTATATACAGCCATTAAGGTTGTAATTTTTATTCCTTAAAGATTCCATATCTTTTTGAATTTTGAATTAGAAAATAAATTGAGAGAGGTGCATAAATCTTTCACTTTGACAGTAGATTGGTCATTTTTGTTTCTATGGTGCTAACATTGTCACTTTTATCAGTTACGATGCATTCAGTATTTTTATATAATTTAGTTTAAAAATCTTCCTAGGAGTGAAACATTTTATCATTTTATTTATTTACATAGGGACTATTTTTATCCCTAATAACAACACATTTTTGCCCTAAGGTCTTTTTTGTCTGATATTAATAGAGCTACTTCATCTTTTTTTTTCCATTCCTTTTAGGCTAGGTATCTTTTTTTTTTTTTTTAGCTTTTGACCTTTTTATGTCCTAAGGAGTTTAGTGTGCCTCATGTAAACACCATGTAGCTGAACTTGTTCATTTTTAACCAAACTGAAAAATCTTTGTCTTTTAACTTCCTGTTTAGGTCGTTTGTATTTACTGGTATTATTATGTTTCACTTTTTTTCTACTGTCTTTTCTTGTTTGTTTTCTATTCCTACCACTTATTCTAGTGCTGTATTTCTCCTTTCTTGCTTTATTTTGGATATTAAAACAAAAACCTATTTCTCGTTTTTTGTACTGGTCTAGAAGTTATGTACTCTATTCCTGTTCTTTTAGTGGTTAACCTTAACGTTTTGCCATGCAGACTTGACTTCATAAAGTCTAAAATTAATCAATGTAGTGTCTTCCACAGGAATGTTATTGTCAATATTACTGTTGTTTTCTTGTTTAAATCTCTTCAAGCACTATCGATGTTATATAAGTGTTTGGATATACTGACATGTTTACCAGATTCTTTGCTCACCCTTCCTTCATTTCAGATCTTCCTTCTAGGATCTGTTTTTTTCCCCCTTGAAATACATTCTTAGTACTTCCCATAGGGGAGAACTGCTTTGTTTAGCTGAGGATATTTTTATTTGCCTGTCTTGAGAGGAACTTTTGATAATTCTAAAGTAACCTGATTTTCTCTTGGCTCTTTGAAGAAATTCCAGATCTGCCACTTACTAGCTCTGTGATAGTGTTCAAGTGTTTTGGAGATAATAAAGCTGCCCAAACTATTCGATGCTTGTGAGGATCAAATGTATATAATGTGCTTAGTAGAGTTTCTAGCATGTGTTAAGCACTATGTAAATAAATAAAGTTTCCTTCTGTTTTTTTCTCTTCTTATTTTTCTAATTATATTGTTGCCTATGGTGCTCTGCAGTTGACTAAAATTTATCTAAGTGAAGATTTCTTTTTGTTTACACTGTTTATTCCACTTGGTATACATTTTTCTTCCAGAATCTGTGGTTCTACATCTTAAATTTCCAGTTTCTGTAAATTGTCAACTTGTAATTCTTTGAGTGTTGCCTGTATCCCATTTTATATCATTCTCCTCTGAGATTTTGACCAGGAAAATGTATTCTTTTTTTCTACCATCCCTATTTTTAACTTATATACTGTCATGGACTGAATGTCTGTGTCCCCCCAGACCCCTACCCAGATTCATATTTTGAAGCTATAACCCTCAATGTGATGTTATAATGTGGTATCTTTAGACAAATGTATTGTTCAGTTTTAATATTAAAAAGTAAAAATTTTAATGGCAAACATGTACAGATAAACAACAGTTGCAAAGCAAAGGACAGTTTTTAATATCTACCTATTAGTAAAGGACTACCCTTATATAGTACTTTTTTTTAGTAATTTTTAAAATCTGCTAATTTGAAAAAGAAATAAATATCCTTTTATCACTTTAATGCAAACGTCTTCACTCTATAATCTGCTTTTCTGGCAGAATCTTTGAGCCTTCCTCTCCAGTGGTTGCTGCTCATAAAAGTTTAATTCTCTCAGCATAAAAGTAAGCAAGTAAAAGCAAGCAAGCAAAATGCTTGTCTTGATGCAAGTGCCATTACGGTCTTAGAAATTTTGGGCAACTTTTCTTCTTCATTTATAGCATCACTTCATTCATTCATTCATATATTTATTCATTCTGAAAGCATTTAATGAGCACTTCAGCTGGTTAATCATAATGCTTGATGCTGTAGAAACAGAGAGAGGAAACAGTTCCCCATCAAAAACACAAGGAAGGAGGCAGATAAGCAGTTCATTATATTCAGTGAGAGAAAAGTTACTAAGAGAACACATAGAAGGAGCAAACAATGCTGAAGGATGTGGAGAAGATGAAGGCATTGAAATTTTCTTGCAGTTGATATTTTACAAAAAAAACCTAGATGTTTCTTTTCACGTCATGGACACCCACTCATTTCTTAAACTTGTTTTTGGGTCCACCACTTGAAAGCCACTGCTTTTTTAACATCTACTAATGACTCAAATGGAAAATCCAATGACTCATTGTTAACCACCCAGCTCTTCAAAATCTTTCATCTCTCAAGGTGTAGCTCCAAAGCCCTCTCATTTCTGATTCGCATATTTCTTCAAAATGCAAGCTGCACTCCTGCAGCATTTAATTAATACAAACATAAACAATGCTGACCTACTGTTTTATGTTGTATTACGTGTTTGAAATTGTCTTAGCCCACGTCTAAATTTTCATCATTCTGAGGTTATATCATCCACAGAGCCTAACATAGCCCTGAAACTAATGTATGTGTTAAAAAAGTGCTGTTTAGTGGATTAATCTGGAAGACTATAGAATTAATACAGAAACTGTGCAACAGCAGTTCTCTAATCAATTTGAATTACTAAACAATATAAGGAAGTATCAAATTGTGCAGACTCAAATAAGATAATAAGATTCAGGCATAAAGATATGTCCTTAAAAGTAAAAATAACTCAGACACACACACAAGTTATTCACAGAATACAACCATTCATAATAAATTAACTGCAAGTTGATTTTTTTAACAGATTACTTTTTTATGTTCTTGCAAATAGTGGCAACAAGTTGGCTACTTCAAGTGGTGACACTACAGTTAAATTATGGGACCTGTCTAAAGGCAATTGCATTTTGACCTTCGAAGGACACACCCATGCAGTATGGTCCTGCACGTGGCACTCCTGTGGTGATTTTGTGGCTTCCTCCTCATTGGATACAACTAGCAAAATCTGGGATGTTAATAGGTAAGAAGTACTTTGAACAATATTAGCACCCTATGTTGATAAATATACATGGATAAATTTTCCCTCAGTGGGAAATCAAAAGAAAAACCCTGTTAATTATAAAACTATAGAGTTACTTAAATAATCTCTGTAAAATCCATTTCTAATTCCATTAATCTGTTGATGTAATGAGTTCTTTCTAAATGTAGGTTCAAGATCAAGCCTATGTAATCAGATTAGAATTGCTTCATTGGGAAGCTGTTTTAAGCAAGATAGAGACAAAGACTTATTTTAAAGAGTTAGATTTTTCGTTCTCCCCTCCATAGGTCTGCTGTCTCTCTGGATTGTCAAACCAACAATTCAGCAGGCATGAAGATGACAGAAATAATTGTTTGCTTTTCACTAAATTTTGATATATTATAACATTTCTCAAATTAAACGCTTCTTGGCAATTCACAAATTGTAAGAATTAATCCAATTTATGGTAAGCAAAGTCCTATACAATACCATATGCTTTGATCTTAATTCCAGAGAGACAAATTTATTATATTTTTGCTATCAAAATACCTGTATTTTGTATTTTTGGATGATTATTCCATCCTGTTAGGTATACAAATAAGATAAAAAGAGCTGGTATCCAATACCCTGATTGCTTCAGCTAACTAAGGGATTAAAGGTCATCAGTCAGATTTCTGATCACTTTAATATTTTAATCCATGCCCAGATTCCAAATATAAGTGATAGTGACTCCTCAAAATTTATGTGAACAATTATCACTGAGCCATTGTAATTTATTTTGTAAGAGAAAGATGAACTTGCATTAAAGGTGGACACTATTGTTTTGAGGGTCATGGGTAAAACAGGTACCTTTAACAAACTTTCCCCACTCTTCCTTGAATCATGGATAACATATTTAGAAGAGAGACCACGTAAGGTGCTTAAAGAAAAGTCAACAGGTTTCCTGGGAGGGTTCTTTGAAAGGGTGTGCTCTGTTCTATCTGTAGTTTATCTCTTAAGGCCATGTGCCAGTCATTATGCTATTTTCTCTCAGTACCAAACTCGCCCTTCTGTATCTTTTTTGTGATGCTGGAGCTGGAACTTTGCAAACCACATTTTTGCTTTGCCATCTGACTCTCTATTAGGCTTTGGTAATAGTGGGCGCCTGCAGGAGACCACAAGGCTAGGGGAGGTAGAGGGGCCTGCTTCTTCCTGTTCCCTTCCTGTGGGCTGCTTCTGGAGTTGTGGTTCCAGTGGATATCCCCTAGCAGCACTTCGCCTCAGCAGCATCAGTTTATTCTCATCACAGCAGCTGAATCCAGTTGACAGTTTTTCCAGTGCTTGCAGAAACAGCTGCATCATGCCGTCCATCATCAAAGACATTAGTTCCAGCAAACAGGTGCCCCCTTCTCAGAGCTCTGTGTTCCCAACTCTGCATGGCCTCTTTTCCAAGATGAGGAACATCAGTACTAGCAATCACATGCCCCCTCCTCAGAGCCTCAGTTTCAGCTCTGTAGTGCCCCCACCAAGGTTTTACGTTTCAATAATGCCACTGCAGTCCCTTTGTTCACTCAGTCCTATGGGTGGTAGCTCTTTCCTGCGGTGGCTTTCTCCATGATACCTTAATGTTCTTGCTTTCTCTTTATAGTCATCTAGCTAACAACTTTATGCATAGTTAACAATCCCATATATTAAATTCTTGCTGTTAAAATGTTAAGTGCAAGTTCTGTCTCCTGTCTAGACCTTGACAATTACAGAGCATTAATGGATAAATAGCATAATCCACTTGAGTTACAAAGATACAGATCAATAATGTTTGTCATATTCTGAATGAGAAAACATAGCTCTAAATAATACATTTTAAACCTATTTCTGTTTAAAATAGTGACAATTTAAGATATGTTTTAATACTCATGTGTGTACCATTTGGTTATCTGGAATAATCAATCATGTAATTCTTAATTTTATTATGTTTCTATATTATGCAACCATATTTCATAAATATTTATTATAATAGATTGCTGGAATTTTTTAAAACTACTTTATTTTGGAGTATGATTGACATACAGAAAGCTGTGCATATTTAGTGTAAACAACTTGATGAGTTTGAAGATAAATATATACCCATGAAACCATTACAATCAATGCATAAACGTATCTATTGCCTCTAAAAGTTTCCTCCTGCCCTCTTTATTATTGTTATTTTTATAAGAACACTTAATATAAGATCTAGCCTATTAGAAAAATTTTAAGTATGCTAACAGTTCTGTTATCTATAGGTACTGTTTTGTACAGTAGATCTCTAGGACTTACATAAGTGAACTTTTAACATTTATCTAATTTTAATTTTTTATCACTTTTGGCTTAGATGAGGATTTTAATAGAAGACTGTGGTCCATTCTAAAATATATCTTCAAATGCCTTAATCATTCAGAGTGTTTAAATCAAACTGTTAAAAAAAAAAAAAAAAAGGATTCCCAGTAGACTCAGCCCTACTTAGAATAATTTCAAACACTTTGACTTGAAAGCTTTTCTCCATAACCCTGATATCCAAATACTGTCTTCCAATTGAGACCCAGTAGATATTGATATAACAGATCAAAATTGCTTCTGATTGATGCCAAAAATCCTTTACATTTCAAATTTCCCATCAGTGTCAAGAGCTCACCGTCATCATCAAAGACAAAGAAATTATACTAGTTTTGAAGCTGAGGTAGTGGATAAATATTGACAAATAGGGAGAGATTGATTGTTTCTTTGGTGGCTATTGATAGACGTTTCAAAGTTACAATCAAAGCACGGAGCTGTAATTTATGATTGCTCATGGATCCATACTGTGTAGATATGTCTAAAACTAGTGTCTTGCTTAAAATTTTATAGGTCATTGGAACTGGCTTAGTGACTTAAGGGGAGAGGTTATTTGCCTTGGTAAGGTGATGGTGGTAGAAACTGTGCTATGCTGGGTCATATACTCTTATATTGGAGCCACATAGTTTTGTTTTTTAATTTATTTATTTATTTATTTTTTATTTATTTTGTTTATTTTTGGCTGTGTTGGGTCTTCGTTGCTGCGTGCAGGTTTTCTCTAGTTGTGGTGAGCGGAGGCTACTCTTCGTTGCAATGCGCAGGCTTCTCATTGCGGTGGCTTCTCTTGTTGCAGAGCACGGGCTCTAGGCGCACGGGCTTCAGTAGTTGTGGTACGCGGGCTCACTAGTTGTGGCTCATGGGCTCTAGAGCACAGGCTCAGTAGTTGTGGCACACAGGCTCAGTTGCTCCGCGGCATGTGGGATCTTCCCAGACCAGGGATCGAACCGCTGTCTCCTGCATTGGCAGGCAGACACTTAACCACTGCGCCACCAGGGGAGCCCAATGCCACATAGTTTTTAATTAAAAAAATATTGACAGACTCTGCTGTTCACCAGAGAAGGAAGAATTTAGAATATATTCTTTTTGTATTTACAGTCTGCCCTTCCCTTCGAACCCCTGGCTCAGCCTTGAATATCCTTTGGTTGGTGTCATATCCCTAGCCCTATAACTCTTCCTGAATTGGATATTACCTGCTAAGACCATCTAATTAGCTCCTCACCAGAAAATTGTATACCTGGAAATCATAAGTAAAATATGCAGATCAAGACCCACGTTTACTAAATGCTAATAAGAATCTCTGGACAATATCTGGGGCATTCTTAGTCTGGATGCACTGACACTCTACGAGGTTTCTATGAATAATTAAAAGTAGTACTTCAATGGTCTTTTGCATAATCATTTATAAAAAAGTGGAAACTTACATGTGTTTTAATTTGTAATCATTGATTGCTACCTTAATTTTCAAATACATGCTTTAAAATCAGTCTTTTTTTAACATCTTTATTGGAGTATAATTGCTTTATAATGGTGTGTTAGTTTCTGCTTTATAACAAAGTGAATCAGCTATACATATACATATATCCCCATATCTCCTCCCTCTTGCGTCTCCCTCCCACCCTCCCTATCCTACTCCTCTAGGTAGTCACATAGCACTGAGCTGATCTCCCTGTGCTATGCAGCTGCTTCCCACTACCTATCTATTTTACATTTGGTAGTGTATGTATGTCCATGCCACTCTCTCACTTCGTCCCAGCTTACCCTTTCCCCTCCCCGTGTCCTCAAGTCCATTCTCTACCTCTGCGTCTTTATTCCTGTCCTGCCCCTAGTTTCTTCAGAACCATTTAAAAATCAGTCTTAAAGCACACACACACACACACGCACACACACACCATTGTATCCTAAGTAGAGAATTCTTGATGCATGGCAATTTGGTTGCATAAATAATAGAGAAAATCAACACATACACATGAAGAAAGTGCTTTCCCTATTCCCATCCACATTCAAATTATAATTTAATTGTCTTATTCTACATAAATCTATAAAGTGATGAAAATTAGATAGGAAAATCAGTAAATGTCTCAGTCGACTATAAAAATTGTGTTTCTTTAAAGCATAAGATTATCAATAAATATTCATGTAATGAATTACCAGTGTTGGGCTGTGTTATAGACATTAGAAAATTCTAAGACTCCATTACCGCCCTCAGTGAGATTACAAGTAATTTAAAAATGCAGCAATTTTGAAACAGAATGTGCAATGCATCTGCAGTTTATAATATCAGATAAGATATTCTGGTTGGCCCGTGGATGCTTTTCTCCCCAAGGTAGTTGGGTATTTGTATGAGTGCCTATACCACACTGTATCTCTGAGGTTTGGAACACAGACTGTGTGCCTGTACTTAGCTTGTAGTTTGAGGGGAAAGGATTTGAAACAAGCAAAATGTTACCAAGTGTAGCTGCCCCCACTGATTTTAACACAATATTACAAAGGCAAGAATTGAGTGGTTTGTAACAAGGGTGGAAGGAAACAGAGTGCTTTGTATAATTCAGCTTCTGGACGCTAAACAATGGGAAGTAAATCTGCTGCCCTTATATCCAGGTGTATTGTTTCAGATGACTTGAAAATTATGTTTGAGAGAAAAATAAAAGTTTAAGAACTATGTTTAGAAAAGTAATTTGTGGTTACCACTGCATTCCATTCACTGGAAGCGAATATATCAGAAAACCTACCTCGTTTTTGAGAGAACTGTATTGGCAAGGAAACCATGAGCCTATCCTTAATAATCTCCTGACTCTTCTAACTGTAGAACAGTCCTCAGGACCCTGAACTTACATTCAAAGGAAGTGGACTGCTAGTGTTATATAGTTTGGAAGGTAGTCACAGACCACAGCGCCCACTTCAGATGTGGTCATAGAGGAAAATGGACAAGGAAAAACCTTGGCCATGGAACAAAGCCAGAGACCACAAAGAATAATAAGCAAAGGAGCTCCTCTTGGTGAGAGAGGCATGATTCAATCAAAAAACTTCAGTACAATGACAAAGTTTCTCACGATGCCTGCCCAGGATTCTGTCACTCTTTGGGCTAGTGACTCTTGTGTATTTCCCATTTTTTCCTACTTTCTGTACTGGAGTTTGTATTGCAGTATTGTGCCCTGCTTCATCATTGTACATTTTATCTGTGACAGTAGAGAAGGCAGAAAGCTTGTCTTTTATTTGGTTGGTCACTAGAACACAAGAGACACCTTTCAACCCAGTGGAGCAGATTGTGCATCATGCAGAGATCATGGACTGCGAGATACAAAGCAGTAAATGAGTGAGAATTTGTGTTGTCTCCTTTTTGCGGGGGGGTGGGGGGTGGGGGATATAACTGAATACTGTACACGTGAAAAGAAGGACGGCACAGATATTTGGTGCGCAAAAGGCCAAACTGTGGCAGAGACTGCTAGCTGTTCACCAGAACTCGCTTTCTCCTTCTTCCATGTGAATTGGACACCTGGCTTTCTATCTAAGTCGTGTTTCTCAGCCTCGCTTTAAGTTAAGTGTGGTTACGTCACTAAGTTCTCTGCAATAGAATATAAGTTGAAATGGTTTCCTTGCCAATACAGTTCTCTCAAAAACGAGGTAGGTTTTCTGATATATTCGCTTCCAGTGAATGGAATGCAGTGGTAACCACAAATTACTTTTCTAAACATAGTTCTCACTGTGAAGTTGATATTTGGGTAATCTGAAGTAGGTGAGGCAGTAAGCCAAGACGATATCTAGGAGAACATTCCAAGCTTTTCTGAGCAGTGAGCTCCCCTATGGTGGTAGCAGGACTTATATGACTAAGGAACAACAAGAAGGCCAGTGTGACTGGAGGAGACAAGTGAATAGTAGAGATAAGGCAGTTAAACGTGTATGCGGCACATAACACACAGCCTTGTAGCCCATTTGAATGCCTTTGACCTTTATTCTCAATGAGATGGGAAAACACTGGAGAGTTTTGAGCAGAAGAGTCACATAATCTGTTTTATACTCTAACAGGATGACTCTGGTTACTGTATTTAGATTAAACTGTGACAGAGGAGGGCTGGGGAGACAAGGGTAAAAGCAGGAAGAGCAGCTGGGAGGCTATTGCAACCATCCAGGCAAAAGACAGTGAAGGTTTGAGCCACAATGGGAACAGTGACGGTAATGAGAATTGCTTGTATTTTGGATAGATTTGGAAGATGAAGACACTAGGAATTGCTGAGGCATTATGAGTTATGAGAGAAGGAGAAAGCAAATCACCTGTTATATTTTGAGACACCTGGAAGGCATAAAGCTCATTCTCTTTATACTGGAACACCAATGTGAACTTTATAAAAAAGCTTTTCCAACCAGATTCATCAACTGGCATTCCAGGAAATGCTGTAGAGTGAGGGATGCCTTCTCATTGTTCATCTAACAGGTGATGTCCATTGAAGAGAACTGAGTGTTCCTTCCTGCCCACCAACATTGCTTCCTTCTTAATTTAATAATTAATTCATTGGGCAATATAACCCCCACCCTGGATGAGATGAGAGAAACAGAATGCTATAAATAAAGGGAACAGTTAAAATTAAGAAAAAGGAAATGTAAAATATTAAGATTCTCTTAATGGTGAGTTATCCTCTTTTAATAGTAGGTACTATTAATTTCTTTGGTCAGATAGTGCACCAACATGAACTCCAAATTGTGAGAAATTTATTTCTTTACTATAAAATTAGTAATGATGAGATAGCACCAAATAAGTTACAAAAAGGGAGGTTAGTATTTATAATATATTTTGTTAATAACATATGTCATGCCCTTTATGATACATATGAAAAATTGGATATATTAGAGATGAAGGACATATTGTACAATATTAATGGTTTTAAAGCATAGCAATGTAGGAAGTATTAAGACTCAAGGGCGTGGATTATTGGTACATTAATACCTGTCTTGTATTGTAAAACCCCCCAGCTTGCCTTCTTATACTTGAAAAGGCACCCAAGGTATATATTAATAGACTGCTAGAGCAATGCTTGAAACATAATTATGTTATATTAAAAGACATAGTAGCATTCTAAAATTGACCTGTTGTGATCAATTTATCCTGTTCCACGGATAATATATCAGTTATTACATCTTCTTGGATTTCCATTTATATTCACATATACTTGTATATTTAAGGTTTGATCATATGTATAGTATGCTTACACGTGTTTGTGTGTGTATATCCAAATGTTGGCGTATATACATATACTAGTATTAAAGCAGTGCATAAATGTTTGACTCTCTCAAATATTTTAAATATCATCTAATCTAAATTGCATTTATTTACTTACTTATGCTTTCTATATGACTCCAAAACCCAATTTGTTTCAAAACCATTTATTGGAGACAGAAAATACTAAGTATTACCATGTCCCTGAAACATTATTTTGGAATTACTGAAATGGTTTTCCTTTAAAGAAAACTCTGTTTTGATTCAGTTGTTATGGAAATGAATTGGATGTCCAAGTGCATCATATCAAAAGATGTAAACTGATATAAAAATAGCAAGCAATAAAAATTTAGGTAGAATTAAACTGCTTTCTTATATAAAACTATGTTGTGAGATGGGAAATACTTCCTATTTAGGTAATAAAATTGAATTCGTTCTCTTAAAACACTAGGGACATGTTTTCATAGAAATTTTAAATACTGTTTCTTCACAGTATCTGGCATGAGCTTGTACAAAATATTAACGTGTATCGATAAGAGCAGAACTTGTTAACGTGTGTCCTGGGTAGGAAATGAACCAGACCTTCTTCAGTCAAGGAAATGAAATGATTATTCCCTGGTCTGGCCTTCGGTTACCTCTTAACCTAGAATGGATCCTGCAGGAAGCATTGCCTCTAGCAGGATTTCACCTTCTAGAAAAGTCATCTCTTCTGATTTGGCCCATAATTTCTTGAATCATTTAGTAGATTTGCCCGTGGAATTATTACAAATTGCTTTCTATCTTTAAAATTGATTATTCATTTATTCAATTTTTACCAGTCACTCAGCAACTCTTATCCCTGGAGTTGGGGATACAGCACTGAATTGGACAAACAAAGCCTAGCCCTAGTGGAGCTTACAGTATAGAAGAAGGTGTTGCTGGTTTTCTACAATTTATAAATTATTAGACAAGTTCTCTAACCTGGCCATTGATCACAATATTAATTCCTTACCTCTAGAGGTGCAAAGCAACTATCACTGAGGGTGACTGACTTTCTGAGATACTGTGAGTGCGTACTAGTTCTCCATTCTTGGAAATAAGTAGAACCATCGGGGTAATAAGCCACCAACGACATGGATATTAAAAATGGTGCTGAGTCTGTCATCTTTCCAAAGATAATTTTTTCATTGGTATTTGAGTATTATCAGTAGCCTGTAGGTATCCATCACACATAAACCATCCAATTAGGATAGTTTAGAGCAGTTTTCACATGAAGAATGAACTTTCCTGTGATGGTTCCGTTTCAGTTTGGTTTGGGGTTATGGTGTCAGTTTGTTTTTTGCCTTGCATAAGGAAGAATATGATGGATTTTAGGATAATACGCATTAGCAAGGAACAGTCTAAAATGCTATTCAGTAATAACAAATAGAAATAATTATACTAAGATGTGTCTGTTATATCCTACCCTGCTTATGTTTAATTTTTTTTACTTCTGGTTAGAAAGAAGCATACCTATATTATGTGATTTCCTAAGTATACAGACAGATACAAAGAGATCCAAAACTTGTTTTTTCTTATGCTAAGTAATTCAGGACATTTAAAAACTAAAGATGTCAAATGGGTTAATTATAGTAATTATATGTGTTATTGTCTGAATACATGTCCAAGTAAAACTTTCTTACCCATAAATTTAAGACTTAAAGTTACTGTTGGGAATTCATGGTGATTATCTAAATATGTATTCTAAAAGATGCAGTGTTTTAGCCTAGAAACACAAAAGATATGTTTATGTGAAGCCATGGCTGCTATAAAAGAAAGTGGACATTTGACTTCTTTTTCTTGATTATCTTTGATCCAATGTCTGACAAGTTTATAAAAGCATCTAATGCTTCCAATTTTAGAGGTGTTATATAATTCATTTCATTGTCTATATCTATAGTTATCATGTGACAAATTCAATGCACTTTTTAGAGAATATTAATGTCAGTGTCTCCAGAGTAAATTTAACTTTACTTTGAACTTTGCTTCACTATTACACAAATACATATTAATATATCATAGGTATATGCAAACCTGTAACAATAAATTATATATCTACACCTCAAAGGTACTGCCTACGTACTTAATATTCATCATGGATTGTAAATCTCTTACACAAATAACATTAACTAGCAATAGTGGTAATTATTATGTAGCCACCTCTATTCCTTGCTCTCATTTCCTCTTAATCATATCTAAGCAGACTATGATGTCTTAGACTTGAAGCTTTCAGTGATAGCTCCCAACAATAAATTAGTTCTTCATTATCTGAATTATCATGGCTCTTACTACCTATGTTCATATTCCTATCACTAAACTCTATCTAAGAACGCAGTCCCCAAGCTGGAATTGATTATCTTCCCTTAAGAGGCTATTGGGATTAATCCCATATGACTGAGAGTCTTGTTTATTTGGATCACCTCAATAAAAACAGCCTTTATACTCTACTTATTGTCCATATATCCACCAATCAGCCTTGATTTCTCACTCACCTCTGATCTCCCTTCCACTGTATGCTTTGGAATCCACTGCCTGTCGTTAGCAAAATATTTTATATCCTCCATCTCTTCATTGTACTCTTTATCTTTTTACTTAAACTGGTCTCCCTTGAGAAGACGGAGTTCCTTTTCTAATGGATCCTGTAACTACCGCCCCTTAATTCTTTCCAAAAGATTTACAACTCATAATAAATAGTGATCACTAGACCCTGTCTTTGAGGTACATACATAAAATGTGTTTGAGTTTTATACACATTTATCATATATATATATATATATATATATATGCAAAAGTTAAATTTTTCTGGAATACTGACACAAATTTTCCCACCACTGGACCTGGAAGTTTGTTCACTGATCTGTTCCCAGTACTCAAACAGAGCTTGGAACATACTGGGAAAGTAATAAACATTTTAAAAGTTAACGTATAAATTAATGGTTTACATCCCCTCCATGGTCTTCACTGTCACTTCTAGATCACTTTCTTTCCTCCCGCCTCCTCACAAACCACAGAAGCACATGCTTTGAGACCGTACCATTAGCCACTCCTTCACTGTATGGTCATACCCATCACGTTTGAAATGATTTATCACATGGCTTAGTGTGTTCATGGAGTGCAATATCGTTATCCAAGCAGAAAATTCATCTAACACCTTGGACTTCCAGTTTCTTCACCTCCTTACTTCCAACAACTTTCAAATCTCGATTTTAGGTTTTCTGCTCTGTGCGTACCATTCCCCATCCCACTTCCCTGGCTTGTATCCTCTAATACCACCTGCTCCAACAATTCTTTGATTCCAGAGGTGCTGATAACTTATTGTCTCCACTGTTTTCTCTCTTGCCCTGATAACAGCCTTCCTGTTTCTCCCTTCTTACCCAGAGTGACATCCAAGATCCATCACAGTGGTCTGCCCTTCCCACCCAGCTGCAAATCCCTTGGTCCTCTCTTCCTCCACATTTTTTGCCTGTCAACACCCCAACTCTATTTAAACCAGTTCTCTGCCTACTCTCTACCTACACCTGGTCAGCTGAGCATGGATAGGAGACACACACAAACGCGCGTGTGCGCGCGCACACACACACACACACACACACACCAGAATCATGATGACTGGTCTCACTTTATATTTATAACCTCAACTCACAAGTTGAATCCTACTGAATTTCCTCTGTCAATTAACTTTCTACCGTGCAAAATGAATATTTCATTCCTTTCTCCTCTATGTTTAAATCTCTAACACCCTCCCTACTCCTTTTTCCCCTGTGTTCAAGCCTCTTTTTCAAGCTTCTGCTTGCAACTGTCCCATTGACCAAAGCAAGTCACATGACCAAGACCAGGATCAGTGTAAGAAGTGACTACACAAAAGTGTGCATTTAGGGAGAGGAATAATGGCAACCAGTTTTCAAACAATATATCCTCTTTCTAACCCCATATTTCTCTTATAATCATCTCCTTGCAAATGTGAATGTAGTATTAAAGTTGTATTTTAGCTCTGTTTTATATTATAGAATTCATGCTTCTTCAGTTGACCTAAGTACTTAAATAGACTTTTATGATCATTCTTAGAAGAAAATGGAGTCTAACTTCTTGTCTCAATTCTTAAAAATAGATTGTTGGAGAAATTCTTATAAATAGGTTATTGGAGTAATTTTAGAGTATTATTGCTTCTCTGCTCAGTAAATTTTAGATGATCCCTATTACTCTTTTATACCTTTTTATTTTGAATTAGTTTAATTACCCAGAATAAATTGAAGAATGAACAGCTTTCATGTACTCTTCACCCAGATTCCCCCAATGATAATATCGACTATTGTATATTATCAAAACTAGGAAACTGACATTGGTACCGCATTAGTAACACAAGCGCAGACGTTAGTCAAATCTCACCAGTTTCTACTACATGCATTTTCATATGTGTGTGTGTGTGTAGTTCTATGAAAGTTTATCACACATGTAAATTAGAGTAACCAATGTAACTCTATACCTCTGTAATCAGGATACAGACTGTTCCATCACCATAAGGAAACTCCCTCAGGTTACCCCTTCATGATCACACTCTTCCCCCCAACTCTAACCCTTGGCAACCACTGTTCTGGTCTCCATTACTATAAATGTCAATTCAAAATTGTTATATAAATTGAACCATACAGTATGTGAACATCTGAGGTTGGCTCTTTTAAATTCAGTGAAATGCCCTTGAGATTCATTTAACTATTTTGTGTATGAGGACTTAACCCTTTTTATTGATAAATCATAGTAAATTGTATAGGTATACCAGTTTGCTTATAGATTCACTCCTTGAAGGATATTTTGTTTGTTTCCATTTTGGAGATAGTACAAATAAAGCTGCAATGAACATTCATGTATAGGTTTTTGTGTGAGCATAAGTCTTCATTTCTCTAGAATAAATGCCCAAGAGTACAATTGCTGGGTTGTATGGTAAGTGTACATTTAACTTGATTACAAACTGCCAAACTGTCTTCCAGTGTAACTAAACTATTTTACATTACTGTCACAATGCGTGAGAAATGCGGTTTCTCCACATGCTCATCAGAATTCGGAACTGTTAGTATTTTTGTATTATCTCGGCCATTCTAATAGGTGTATAGCAGTATCTCATCATGGTCTTAATTTGCATTTCTCTAATGGCTAATGATGTTGATCATCTTTTCATGTATAGTTGACCCTTGAACTATGTAGGGGTTGGGTCATGAACCCCTGCTCAATCAAAAATCCATGTATAAGTTTAAAGTCGGCCCTCCAAATCCACAGAGTAAACCACCTGTGAATTTTGCAGTACCATAGTAGATATTTATTGAAAAAAATCCGTGTATATGTAGACCTGCACAGTTCACACCCACGTTTTTAAAGGGCCGATTGTACTTATTTGCCATCTGTATATCTTCTTTGAAGTGTCTGTTCATGTTCTGGCCCAGTTTCTAATGGGATTGTTTTCTTACTGTTCATTTTCTGTTGAAAGTTTTTTATTTATTTTGGCTTCACATCCTTTGTCAGAGAGTTTGCTGAGGTGTAGGATCACGGTTTGATGAAAATTTACAAATAAAAACAAACAAAATACCTGATTTTTGAGAAAGGCACAAAAGCAATTCAATGGAGAAAAGTAAAAAATCAGTTGACTGTATTTATGTGGGTCTGTTTCTGGGTTCTCTATTCCATTCCACTGATCTGTGCATTTATTATTTCATTAATAACACACAGTCTTGATTACTGTAGTACATAGTAAGTCTTAAAATCAAGTAGTGTGACTTCTTCAGTTTTTGCTTTCTTTTCTTTCAAATTTTTTTGGGCTAGTCTAGTTTCTTTCTTCTCAAACCTATTTCTCTCTCTAGCTAATATCACTTCAGCCTGGTTTTCCTAACCAGTAAATTTCATATTCTTTTTCTAGTTAATATCTTTCTTTTTTTCTTAGAGACCCTCACTCGTGTCTTATTTATTGCTAATTGTTTTCTTTTTTTTCATGCTACTCCTCAGAATTAAATTCCCTCTAGACTCTTCTCCAATAATCCACCTATTTTTTGTTCCTTCCAAATTTGAGTGGAAGACTATGCCCTTCTAAGAAGCCCCCGTGCATAACCTCAATCTCTGATGGATACACTTTTCTTTCCTATTTATTTTTTCTGATGAGAGCCAGATTGTGAGTTTTAAGGCCTTAATCACACACACAAAAATAAACTCCTCCCACACATAATTCAAAATTTAAAAATTAAAAACAATAAACGATGTGTATAAGAAAGCCCATCAAGACTTGATTTTTGTCTATGAAAATCCCTTTGATATTATTCTGTTTACTTTAGAATATAAAATTCTTTTAAAATTCTATCTTTCTTTCTCTATTTTTCCCTTTTCTTTTTGCCCTTTATCCTTCTTTTTGGTGTAGCTGTTTTGTGAGTGCCTTAGGCACATGCTTCTTCTTTCTGTTGGGTAATCCAAAATTGGCTTTTATGAATAATTTGTTCTGTGTCATAAAGCATTCATTTTTCTGCTCTAATTCTCTTTATCTTTGTTGTCCTTCTGCCACATCACAGTCTCCTATTTTCTCTACCCTTTAAAATATCCTATGTAGCCCCTAATAGTTAACTAATGGCATGTTATCCCATCTTCTGCCTCACATTTTCCCTTAGAATCCATTCTTAAATCTTCACCTTATTCAGAGTAAGCCGTTACTTCCTACACCTTCCCACGTATTTCTGTCATAGTTGTTCTGTAGATTGCAAACTGTTAAATCACTCCTCCACATCTCTCTCCTTGACAAGTATATATCCTGCAGTAACTGAACTTAAATAAATGGTTCCCTACAACTTCTTTCCATCCATTATCTTCTGAAATAGGGTCTCTTTGGCCTTGTCTTCAGATAACCATATTGAATGAGAACTAAGGAAATCTGAGCAACTCTTGATACTTTCTTCAGATAGTTTACTAACATCTACAGGATAGAATGATGAGAGAGTTCAGGTTGTATGAAAATAGTGCCTACAAATATACACAGTCTTTTCTAGAGACAGGGGCACCACTCAACTGTAAAACTCCTTTTTAATGTCCAACTTTTATTCATCCAATACTGAAAATCTAATGAGTTAAAAAACATTTTGACAAAATGATCGCCACTCTTCACTTTCAATATATATTTGTTTGCACTGCGAGATCTTCGGTATTTAAACTTTTTCATCAAAGCAAATAAGTATCAACTCTAGGATTGAAAGAATACTGTCACCGAACATTTAACTCCAAATACTGTTTATCATGCCTACATGTGCCCTTTATTTGATTACATGATGAGGTGTATGAAAGCAGGTTTGAGTCCGACAAAATTAAAGGTGCACAAATCTATGTACAGAGATGCCTGTACTCCTATTTTCAGGTGAAATGCTACACAGCAGATTCAGGTTATTTTCTAAAACTGACATTAATTAAGATGGTTTCTTTCTTTATGCTCCCTTAGCAAATCTTTGCTGTGTAACACTCTTTCACTGAGTACAAACCTTACATGTGTGAACAAAATGTAGGCTTTATTCAGATGACACGAAAATATATAATGTTGGATCAGAAGTGACCGAAGCATCTTTCACTGGATATATCTATAGCTAGGTGACATGAACTGGCACATTTTCTTATTCATGTGTTGTACTGCGTGAGTCAGAGGATTCACCTGAATCTTAAAATGTTATGAACCATTAATATATTCTAGTTTAGAATAAGATAAGCTGATCATATTATATCAAAGAAAAGGTTCATGCAATGACTGCTTCACACACATCAGTACTTCTCGTTTGGATTCCAGTACCTGTGGCCATTGGCAATCTTTGCAAATGATCTTTATTTCCCTTTATTCTTCTAAGAGTTATGAAAACTGGGATTTCAAAAATATTACACTAAGTGACTTTTTGTCTCTTCACATGTCATAGACTTTTTTTTTATCCTAACATGTATGTGCTCTTGGAGGGATACCCACACACAGACACAGTCACCTCATCTTTAAGCTCCCCCTTGCATCTTTGACCTGTTTCAGTTCGAGGAGGACCACAGGTCACATGACCCTTTCACAATGGCTTCTCCTGTTCAAAAGGTCTCCAGAGCATTCCACTCAAGTCAGCAGCTTCTAAATTGCCTTCGTACCTTCTCAAGGCATTTAAAAAATATTATTCAGGATAGCATCTCTTTTGCTTTAAAAATAAGTTGTTCCTCATTTCCCCCTTTGACATAGTTTTCTTTATAATATATTTGGCATAAGTTGATTAATATTTAACCTTGGAAAAACTTTTAGTTTGAGGCACACTTTTAGTTTTAAGCTTTCAAACAGCCAAGCAAAGTTAAGGAAAAAAACACACAACTATATTATTAGTATAAGGGAGAATTTTTTTTTTTTTTTTTTTTTTTTGCGGTACACGGGCCTCTCACCGCTACAGCCTCTCCCCTTGCAGAGCACAGGCTCCGGACGCGCAGGCCCAGCGGCCATGGCTCATGGGCCCAGCCACTCTGCGTCACGTGGGATCTTGCCAGACTGGGGCACGAACCCGTGTCCCCTGCATCGGCAGGGTGACTCTCAACCACTGCGCCACCAGGGAAGCCCTGGTGGGAGGATTTTAACTGATGAACTCATCAAAGAATGCAGGCAGGTTCATTAAATGATGCCCTCAACAATATTTTTATAATGGATACAGTAATAAGTTTGATAGGGTAGCTCCTTATAATGCATAAATATATTCTAAGAATATCACCTATGGTCCATCATTCAGGGATGATTCAAAGGCTTACCAAGTGGAAGTACCAGAATTCTCCTCAGAAAACTGTTTTGATTCAGTTTTAGAGTATAAAGGAATTCAAGTAAACCCAAATATGATAGTAGAATACAAAAATACATTGAAGATAAATTAAGAACATAACTCATACTGAAAAAAATCATAATAGTATTATGGGGGGTGCATATTAAAAGGCATGATAGAATGCAGAGAAAAAGGAAAAAATATATACAAAATGCTTCAAGGGCTTATAACGCATAAGGAAAATAGAGGATATGGAGCTCTAAACTCCAGAAAGCAGGTATTCTCAAGAAGGTGAGGAACAGGATATATTTAATAAATTAATCATAGTGATTTGTGATAACAAAAGACAATTTGTAAACCAAACACAGAACTCTATGCTTTCCAAAACTTTTATAAGAATAAAACCATATAAGGATAAAATTAGATCAGCACTGGAAAATACCATGTGCATATTCTACTATATGGATATACCATATTTGTTCATTCAACATTGGATATTTGAGATGTTTCCACTTTGGACTATTATGAATTATGGTGCTATGGAATATTTGTCTGCAACATTTGTCTACAATATTTGTGTAAACGTATGTCTTCAGTTCTCTTGGGTATAAGCCTAGGAATGGAATTGCTGGGTCACATGGTTACTCTCTGCTTAGCATTTAGAAGAACATCCAAACTATTTTTCAAAGCAGCTATACCATTTACATTTCTATTGGAAATGTATATGGGTTCCAATTTCTCCAAATCCTTGCCAACACTTGTTATTAGCTATTTTTTAATATGACTTAGTCTTATAGTTCTCTCAGTGGGTGTGAAGTTGTGTCACATCATGGCATTCATTTGCATTTCCCTAGTGGATAGTAAGTTGAGCATCTTTTCATGTGCTTATAACCACTTGCATATCTTCTATGGATAAATGTCTAATCAGATTCATTGTCCAATTTAATTGGATTAACTTTTTATTATTCAGTTTTAGAATTTATTTATATATTTCTTTACATATTATATACACATTTCTTTACATATCATTAGACATATAATTTTCAAATATTTTTCCATTCTGTGGATTGTTTACTTTTTTGATAGTATCATTAGCAGCACAAATACTTTTAATTTTGATTAAGTTCAATTTATCAATTATTTCTTTCATTCCTTGTACTTTTGGAGTTCTATGTAGGGAAGTATTGCCAAAGCCAAGATCATAAACATCTGTTCTTATATTTCTTATGTTTTCTTCCAGGAGTTTTATAAATTTGACTTTTACAATTAGGTCTATGATCCATTTTGTGTGTAAGATACAAATAATTGGTTTAGCTTTATTTTTTTACATGTGGATATCCAGTTGTTCTAACTTTCCTTGAAACACCTTTGCTGAAAATTTTGTTATTTCCATGTTGAATTATCTAGATATTCTTGTTGAAAATTAGTTAACCATAAAGTAAGGTTTATTAGGTTTATTTCTGGACTCTCAATTTTATTTGATTTACCTATATGTTTATCCTTACTATAGTACCGTGCTTTCTTAATTATTGTTGCTTTATTGTAAGTTTTGAAATCAGGAGATGTGAATTCTCCAACTTTGTTCTTCTTTTTCAAGATCACTTTGGCTATTCTGAGTCCCTTGCATTTCCATTTGAATTTTAGATCAGTTTGTCAATTTTGAAAAAAAAAAAAAGCCATGGTTTTGATAGGAATTATGTTGGATCTGTAGATCAACTGGGTAGTATTATCACCCTCAAAGTTTTAGTCTTCTAATCTAAGAACATATGATGTTCTTCCCTTCATTTAGGTGTTTAATTTCTTCTAAGAATGTTTTAGAGTTTGCAGAGTACAAGATGTGAAATTATTTTGTCGAATTTATTCCTAGGTATCTTACTATTGTTGATGCTATTTTAAAGGAAATTGTTTTCTTAATTTTGGATGTGGGGGATGTTCATTGTTAGTATCTAGAAATCCAATTGATATTTGTATATTGATCCTGTATCCTGCAACCTTGCTGAACTTGTTATTTTTATAGTTTTTCTGTAGATTTCATAGGATTTTCTATGTATAAGATCATGTTATCTAAAAATAGAAAGGCCATGTGAAGACACAGTAAAATGATGGGCATTTCCAAGCCAAGTAAAGAGGCTTCAGAGAAACCAAACTTGACAACACCTTGATCTTGGACTCACAGCCAATAAAACTGTGAGAAATAAATACTGTTATTTAAGTCACTCAGTCTGTGGTATTTCGTTAAGGCAGCCTTAGCTGACTAATGCAACAATTCAGTCACTTTACTCAGTATATGTCTATTCAGATTTTCTATTTCTTCTTGAGTCAAGTTTAGTAGTTGGTGTCTTTCTTAGAAATTTGTCCATTTAATTTAAGTTGTCTAAATTGTTGGCATACAGTTTTTTATAGGGTTTCCTTGTAATCCTTTTTTATTTCTGTAAGGTTGATATTGATGTCCTCTCTTTTACTGCTAATTGAGTCTGTTCTGTTTTTTTCTTTGGTCAGTCTAACTAAAGATTTGTCAGTTTTGTTGACCTTTTTAGAGAAACTACTTTTGGTTTTATTAATTTTTCTATTATTTTTCTATTCTCCATTTCATTAATTTACACTCTAATCTTTATTATTTCCTGTATTGTACTTGCCTAAGGTTTGCTTTGCTCCTCTATTTCCAGTGCCTTAAGATGGAAACTAAGGTTACCATTTTGAGATCTTCTTTTTAAATATAAACATCTACAGTTATAGACTTCTTGCTAGGTACTACTTTAGCTGCCTCAAATAAATACTGGTATATTATGTTTTCATTTTCATTCATCTCAAAGTATTTTCTAATATCCCTTGTGATTTCTTATTTGACCTATTAAATGTTTAGGAGTATGTTACCTAACTTTCACATATTTTTAATTCCTCAAATTTCATTTTGTCATTGATTACGAATTTAATTTCATTGTGATTGAAGCACATAATTGCTATGTACTAGCTACTCATATAAGTATTTTATATTTGTTAATTCATTAAATTATAACAAGAACTAATACATGAAGTAGTACTTTTAATATCCATACTTTACTCATAAGAAAACTGAGATGCAAAACAGGAAGGCATTTGTGCAAGGCCTACATCTTGGCACCATGTGGTGAAACTGTGATGGGTTCCAGGTAACCTCCTCCCGAACCTATTCTCAGTCATCCTTTATTTAGACATTTCTTTAGTGAGGGATAATTGGGTTAATTTCAGTGTTTTCACTGTTACGACCAAAAACTCCATTGACAAGAATTGTTGCTCAATTGCATTCATAAGGTAAAATATTAGGAAAGAAAACTTTCATTGGAGATAGAAAATATTTTTCTTTTTCTGATAGATATTGATAAATTATTTGTAATAAAAATTACCTTGATCAATTCATCAATAGTAAAATTTCATGTTACTTATAAAAATTTACTCAAAGAAGTACCTGAAACAGCCAAAAGAATATTATAGGTAGAGCACATATACTCAGTTGCACAAACATACACACACACACACACATATATATATATATATATTTATTTATGAATATAGACTCCAAAATCATGAATTAAATTTTAGTGACTTCAGTCTTGAAATGTTACAGTAATAAAGGAGTATGATTGCATAATATATATTCTAAGAATGCAAGATAGTTTGTTTTGAGAAATATACTTCATCATATTAAAATAGTAAATGACCTTATTACAAAGATATAGTAATCAAAACAGTGTGTTACTGGTATAAAGACAAACATATAGGCCAATGGAATAGCATAGAGAGACCACAAATAAATTCTTACATGTATGGTCAAATAAATTTTTACTAAGATGCCAAGACCATTAAATAGGGAAAGGACAGTCTTTTCAGCAAATGTTGTTGAGAAAACTAGATATCCACTTGCAAAAGAATGAAGCTGGACCCTTAGCTTACACCATATATAAAAATTAACTCAAAATGGATCAAAGACCTAAACATAGCAACTAAAACTATAAAAATCTTAGGAAAAAACCTAGGGGAAATCTTCATGACATTGGATTTGGCAGTGATTTCTTGGATATAGCACTGAGAACATAGTAAACAAAAGTAAAATTAGATAAATTTGATCTCATTAAAATGAAAAACTTTGGAACACCAAAGGATATAGTCAGTAGAGTGAAAAGGCAGCCTATGGAGTGGAAGAAAATATTTGGAAATCGTATATCTGATAAGGGGTTTTATCCACATTATATTTTGCAAAGTCCTGCTACAACTCAACAACAAGTAAAACCAAATGACCTGATCAAAAAAATGGACAGAGGACTTGTATAGACATTTCTCCAAAGAAGATGTACAAATGGTCAAAAAAAAAAAAATGAAAAGATGCTTACATTTCTAATAATTAGGGGAATAAAAATCAAAACCAAAATGAGATACCACCTCCTGCCCATTAGAATGGCTACAATTAAAAAAAAAAAAATAGATGTTAGCAAGGATGTGGAGAAATTGGAACCCTTGTACATTGCTGATGGAAATATAAAATGGTGCAGCTGTTATGGAAAACAATATGTCGGTTCCTCTAAAAATTAAAAATAAAATTATCATAAGATCCAGCAATTCCACTCCTGGTACGTACCTAAAAGAATAGAAAACAGGATCTCAAAGAGATATTTGTATACCCACTTTGATAGTAGAATTATTCATAATGGCCAAAAGTTGGAAGGAACCAAAGTGTTCATTGATGGATGAAAGCTTAAACAAAATGTGGTGTATACATAAAATAGAATATTATTCAGCCTTAAAAAAAAAAGGAAATTCTAACACATTTTATAATATGGCTGAAACTTGAGGACATTATGCCTAGATGAAATAAACCAGTCACAAAAAGATAAATGCTATGTGCTTCTACTTATGTGAGGTCCCTAGAGTATCAAATTCATAGAGACAGGAAGTAGAAGGGTGGTTGCCAAGGGGCTGAGGGGAGGGGGAAATGAGAAATTGTTTATGGCTATAGAGTTTCAGTTTTGCAAGATGGAAAGAGTTCTGGAAATATGATTGTATAACAATACAAATGTACTTGAAATGTACGCTGAAAAAATGGATGGTAACTATTGCCACCGTTAAAAATATGCATCATTTTTATGCATAGTTATTATTGGCTAGCAAATCTAATGTTAGATTAATAAATAATTTGTTTTTTGTAGGAAAAAATAGTAAATGAAAGAATCCATATATTAATTTTCATATTTGCCAAAGAGAATGGATAAAATTCAGCATATTTTCCTGATTTTAAAACTCTTTACAAAAAAGCAATAGAGGAAATGTTACTTAACTGAAACAGAATTGTCTTTTTCAAACTTACTGCCAATATCTTCCCTAATGATGAAACTTTAAATGTGTATCCCATAAAATCAGATATAATGTAAAGAATCTACCATCACTCATTCCTAGAAGTTTTAATCCCATGAACTCTTTTTGTAATTTGATAAAGCAAAATTCATTTTAAAAATTTGCAGGCAATGTAAGACGTAAGAATGTAAGATGGAAGAAAAACGACAAAAATGATTTCATAATGGAAATAGAGAAGAAATTGGTTTATTATATATCAAATATACAGTGTGCTGAGCATATAAAAATGTATCTAAAACTGTTATCATTAAAGTAGGAGTTCAGACAATTAGTGAATGTATGTGGAAGAAACACAAGTTTAAATTCTAATTTACTATATAAACCAAAAATGTTAATAAATTAAAGAATTAAAAGTATAAAAACATTAATTTTTTTCATAACAAGAAAAATGCCCCTAATATTAGATTAGATATAAAAGCAGAAGTGAAACTTTATATTATATACAATATAATTCTTTTGAAAAAATATTAATACAAGCATAGCTGAGAGAGTAAGAGAAATAATTTTCTTAAATATACCAAAATGTTACAAATATTTTTTTCTGAGCCAGATGATTAAAGGTGACTTTTATTTTCTTTGATACATCTTTACATACTTTCCAAGTCTTCTACAATATACATTTATTTTTCAATAGGTGGAGAAATAGCTGTTATTAAAAATAAGAATGCCTTTTGCAACTCTGTACAGTGTTTGAATGAATTTCATTAAGTGCCTCTTGGCTGCTTGCTTGATCATTTTTCCCCGGTCTTCTGACTTGACTTTTGCCTAGTCTATCTCGGTATTTCATCTTGATTGATATGGTAGGTGACCTACTATGGCCACCTCTGTTCCTCTACTCACTAAGGGAAGCATGAGGGGCAGATAAAATTCACACCTGAGCAGTTATTTCCTTCAGCTTCCCCCTGGTTCCAAGCTGTTTACAGCTCCTGCAGGTCATATGAAACTCTGGTAAATTCAGTCAGCGCTCACCTTTTAAGCAGGAAATTTAACAGTACCCAGTAGGAGTTTCTCAAGTTGTTTCAACTTTTGAATAGCTTAATTCAATTCAGTGCTACTTTTTCTGCCTGTAAATTCAAGTAATCTTCCTTATTCTTGTGATTTTTACATTAAAACATGTTATATCATTCAGCATGCCTAATATAGCTGTCCTTTCTTACACTCCACCTGTAAGAACATAAAAACTCAACTACTTCACCTCAGACTGTATTCTGTCTGACGAGATCTCTCATCAGCACCTTCTATAAATTGAACTCATAAAATATGGCCATCAACAAATCTATTTATCTCTCCTTAGGTACCCATTAGAGAACTGGTTTCTGTCACTTTGAATTTCACCCAATAAAACCTTTCAAATACAACAAAGCCAGATCTCAAAGGTAAATAAAAAGATCAAAATAGGGATGAAAAAAGAGATATTTTAAACACACAGATGAAATAATTTATAAAATGTATAATATTCAGATACTACCGTACCTATTTGGGGGAAAAAAAGATACATTTTATTTGTAATTCTAAGGTCAATTTTAAATGGTTTACTTAATACAGAAAATGTATCTACATTAAAATATTTAGATAAAAGCTTTTGTGAAAAGACCTAAGATGTAAATTCTACCTTAACCTCGTCTGTGATTAATAAAAAGTAAAGTAAGATAATTATAAATTAAGGTGTCATAATTTTTTATGTTTATTAGAGCTAGCATCTTAATTTTAGGTTAAACATATATAAATATATAGGAGTATAGTGTCTTATGGACTTTGTGCACATTTTATTATACACTGAGGCTCTTTGCATAATCACTGTGTATACTACATTTAGGGTAATTTTATGGGACTTGAAGGACAGTAGCACTACTTTAAATGATAACAGGGGTTTATAGTGGTTATGCTTCCTTTTATGACATAGCAATGATTGAGTTATTTAATGGCCAATCATTAATGTATTTCAGTGTTTAAAGGTAGTCTAGTTCTATAATATCCAACATATTATATGAAGCTGTCCACATAGCTGTCTAAATCCACTGATTTACAATTTCAAAATATCAACTTTTTTTTTTTTAGCCTGTAGTGTCAGGCTTTTCCTGATAGTATAGAAAACTTACAGCGCTTAAATTCAGATGAACTGAATTCAAATCCTAAATCCTCGGACAATGATTTAACTAACCTTTTTTCTTCATTTCTCTTCTCTATCCACATTATATAAAATTGTGAATTTGAATTGAAAGCCTTAAATATAAACCCTTGTTCCATCTGGTTTTACTGGACGTTTGACATTGGACATATTTCTTGATTTCTATGAATACCAGCTCCGCTTTGTGAAATGCGAGTTACAATATCACCTTGAGAAAAAAAATGAAATAATGAATATAAAAGTGTTTTGTAAATTACAGGGCTTTATTCTAACTTTTAGTGCCTCGTTTTATGCTGAGTTCCCTCTCTCTTGAAGTGCTCATATCTTAGTTGAGGCAAATACAAATAATATTCATTCAAAGAATCAGATAATATACAGACATGAAAAGTGCTATAGGAAGCTTGCAGAAGAACAACTCTTTAAATAAACATGGGATACTTGACTAAAGTGGTGGCATTTAAGAAGAGAAATGAGCTTTAAAAAGAGAAGAAAAGGAGCCCCAGATAGAAAATCATGAGCTATTTTAACAGGAGCAAGATCTACCACGGCTGTAGAGTGGTGTGAAATTGACTCTGGCTAGAGTGTAGAATAGGAGGAAACATGGTAAAAACTGTTTGGAAAGCATTTTGACACAGAGGATAAAGAGCTAGGAGGCCAAGCTAGGGGTGTGGACTTTCTCATTTGTTCAGTGGGGAGCCATTGGAGCTTTGTAATTATTTTTAATCAAGATTATGGCCAATTGACTTCTATGCCTTTTACATTTTTTGCTTTAAATCTGGTGGCAGTAGAAGATGCCAACGAGTGAATTCCTAAGACCTGAAACTCTGAACTCATGTCATAGTTTAATGAACTGAGTGTGGGTAAAATTTGGAAAAACACCCCACACTTTTGCCAATCTACTTATAATTATTTAACAGCAAAAATATGGCTCAGTAGCGAAGTGTTGACAGATAGATGCTAAAAGTTTATAACAGTACACCACTGATGAAAATACATGAGTAATCTCTTGGTTAATAGGATCTGCAGGCATAATGCTTTAGGAAAACGTGCATCCTGGCCTCATAGAGATATTTTGTAGAAGCCCTTCTTCTAAGTATTTGCATGAAACCAGACAATTCACATAATATGTACATGCATATAGCCATTATATAGAATAAATGCTTAAAAATATGTGTGCCGAATGGATATACGTAGAGAGGACCTTTACTCATTAAGTTTACATAATTACCCCTTTTGCTCATAACACTGCCAGAATTTTCATTAAGCATGACTACAGTTTTCCTAAACTAATCATATTAATGCCATACTTGTTTTGATACCCAAGAAAGTAATTAGGTTGTTTTTGATGATAGTGAATATAATATGTATATTAACAAATTTGTATATGTTACATTTCATTTTTTTAATTTCAACTTAAATGTAATCAAATGATAGTGATCCTAGCCAGCTAGCTAACAGTTTAAGTAAGCATTCTTTTCCCTAAGCTTCTTTAGTTGATTATTTGAAGACATGATTTTAATAACTTTTAGAAGAAATTTTTAAGAAAAATTAGGTAGTTGATATCCTAAATCTGAGTGTATTGAGAGAACCTGTTCAGTTATAACTATTGCACCATTAGTGCAAAACTTCACATTGCTAATTGAATTAAATACTTTTTTTACCTTTACATTGAATTAATGGTATATGGTATATAGAAAAAATTCATATTCATATATTTGAAATTGAACCATATTAAGTTCTTAGAAATTATATCTGCCATATTCTGCTTATAATTATTACTATACTACTTGAATGTAAAATTAATGCACTGTAGGTTTTTTTATTATGGTAAAGTATGCATAACATAAAATTTGCCTTTTTGAGTGTACATTTTCAGTGGCACTAATTAAAATTACAGTGTTGTACAACCATCAGCAGAATCTAATGCAATATATTTTCCATCATCCCAAACAGAAGCTGTATTTCAAAATGTCAAAACATAGAATTATTATATGATCCAGCAATTCCACCTCTAAATATATATCCAAAAGATTTGAGAACAGGGACTCAAGCAGATACCGGTACACATACATATGTTTTGGTTTTTGAGGAACCACCAAATTGTTTCCCACAGTGGCTACATTATTTTCCATTCCTGCCAGAAATGTACAATTTCTCTACATCCTTGCCAATATGTGTTATTTTCTTTTTCTTCTTTTTTATTACAGCAATACTAGTAGGTGAGATGTGCTATCTTGTGGTTTTGATTTGCAGTTTTCTAATAACACATGATGTTAAGTATTTTTTCATGTGCTTGTTGGCCATTTTTATATCTTCTTTGGAGAAATGTCTATTTAAGATCTTTTATCATTTTTACATTGGGTTATTTATCTTTTTGAGGTTGAGATGTAGGAGTTTTTTTTGATATATTCTGGATATTAATCCCTGTGCCCATCTTTCAGATAGCCCCCAGGCAAATGAGAAAAGGCAAATACAATAGAATATTAATAAGGTCTGTTCTGCTTCCTCCAGAATCAGGGACCAGGGTCCCACACTGGAACATGGGTTTCCAGCTTGACTACTGCAGCCGAGTCAGGGAGGGAGTTGGGCGAGGACAAGTAAGAATGCCACAACTTCTTCCTACAATTTGTAGGTTGCCTTTTTCTGAATTCAGCATTTTACTGGTTACTATATACCTTTGCCTGTTTATTCTAGAGTCCTGACAAAGTTGGTTGTGACCATTTCTGCCTTGTTTTTCAGTGTTTTTGTGAAGAGACAGGTATGTTGAACTGCCTACTCTGCCATTTTGCTGAAGTCACACCCCTTTACTAGAGTTTTATTTTCTAACTGGAGCCAATGGAATTAATAAGTAAGCATTGCCCTAAGTACTGTAGGAGATATACAGGTGGAAGACTAGACCCTCAAGGAATTTAGAGACTAATATGACATGCATATAAATTTCTCTCATACGAGGTAGTTTATGACCTGCATTAAACCCAAGGAATTGGGAAAGGATTAATGATAACTTTTACGATGGACTTTGGAAGTTAAGCAGGATTTTTATAGTTGGCGATATTGAGGAGAAAAGGTTCAGCTGGAAGTGACAGCATAAGTATAATGCGAGGAATGAGAAATAGAACAGGGGAGAGTCCTGTTTTATGGGTATGTAGGCTATTTGTAGAGTTTGGTAAAGCATAAAGCCAGATGATAATAATTACGTCTGTTTTATTCAGAAGGCCATGAAAATAAAAGCTTTTAAGCAAAGAAGTGCTCTGATTGAAGCTATTGCTTTAGGAGTTCAGTTTGGCAAGGATGTGCAAAAATGTATTGAGAACACAAAAGTTGGATTGAGATGGGTATATTTTGCTTTGTGGCTGAATTCTTGTATTTTATGTATAAGTACTTAAGAATTACTTCTAATTTGGAAATTTCAAATAAATTAATAGCTGTAAAAATCTAGCATAGTTTAAAAGTATGAAACAACTGAAAACCATCCTCTGGTGTTTAGTTATCAATCTGTGGCAAACTTTACATTTACAACAGCTAACACACAATATATATCCTATGCTTAATGTATAGAGATTGTTCATAACAGTAGCAGGCATAGTTTTCCCTATTTTTTATCTAATTAGTGTCTGTTACACTCTTTAAAGGCCAACACTAAAGTGTGTAGAAAATTTTCAATTTTCAATCCTTCTAATTACAGTATTTTGGCTCCCTATTTGGAAATAGCTAGTATTTTCTATTTTAAAATATTCCAAAGTATTTCTGGACTGTTTTTGTTTAAATAAATTGAATTAAAAATAAAATAATCTTTAATGGTCAGCAAAAATAATAAAAAATTAAATGAATGAATGAATAAATAAATAAATGTATGTATGTTCACTAGCATTCAGACATGGCTGTTTTCTAACTCAGGGGAATTTAAGTTCCATGAGTGCAAACATGTTTTTTTTTGCTTTTTTGTTTTTGTGGTACGCGGGCCTCTCACTGCTGTGGCCTCTCCTGCTGCGGAGCACAGGCTCCGGACACGCAGGCTCAGCGGCCATGGCCCACGGGCCCAGCCACTCTGCAGCACATGGGATCTTCCCGGACCGGGGCACTAACCCGGGTCCCCTGCATCGACAGGCAGACTCTCAACCACTGCGCCACCAGGGGAGCCCTAAACACTTGTTTTGTTCTCTTTACTCACAGCACCTAGGTGAGTGCTATCATCATATAGGTTCTTGATAAGTATTTTTGGATGTATGATCTAAAGAATACCTGCCTTTAATATAAAGGTAGTATTTTTTAAATACACTATTTATAAAAGACAGTAATAAATAAAAATTCTCTTAGCTAAGTTATCTACTCTTCCCTCATACATGAGTTTATGTTAATAGACTGTTTCTTCCATAAGAAGTATGTTTAGTCTGTCAAAAATTTGATGAAAATAGAAGAAATTACATGATTAACTTAACACTATTTTCATTGAATAGAATGATGATGCAATTTTTTTCTTTGTAATTTTCTCTTGTGTGTCTATTAAAATTTATGAAAGAAAAAGTTGGTATTATAACAATAATTAATTAAGACATAACCTGGGGGGAAGAAGAGGAAACAGAAAGCTAGAGAACATGGAAATATGAATTGATGGTGATGGGGTGATAAGAAATCTTGTTCTGCATATCTCAACTAATGAACTTTTATCCCAACTCCTTGTTTGTTCCCCATATGCCACTTGCACACTCAATGCCACATTCTCAATTTGGTGCTTTTCTAAGGCTTGACTCACAGGTCAGTATTCCCTGCTGCCATCTTTGTATCAAAGGATCTTCTGTCTTACTCTTCTCAATGAATTTGTTCATGAAATTAACTGATTTTTACCTTGGTAAAAATTTAATGAACAAATCCATATAACTTGCTAGTAAGAGATGTTTGAGGCAAAACATCTTTTTCTAGGGTTCTTCCACTTAACGTTTACATTTTAAAAAGTGATATTCAGCAGACTGTGTACTGCTTTGACTTATAAATGAATGAATGTCTCTAATGGAGAGAATAAAAACACAGCTAGAAAGGAGAACTGTTTGTTTTTTCTTTTATCCTAGTGAGACTGGTAAATTAGCATATGCAGAGACCATGGGACCTTGCAGTAAATGATCTTCTATAGGCTGTTCATTTATTCATTTATCTAATAATTTACCATCACTACTCTTCCAAGTCTTTCTGTGTGCTGCATAAGAGAAGGATAAAGTCACTAAACCTGGGCAGGATCACCCTTTACAGACAAAGCTATACAGACCCATTACTAGGTTTTTTTTTTCTTTTTCTCATTTGCCCTTGGCTTTCTATTAATCACTATGTTACCACTTGCTTATCTTAAATCTCTGTTACATACTTTCAAATGGGTAAATCTAAACAAGTAATATTAGCTCAATTACATATGATTTTAGTAAGGATATCAAGTTCTTGCAAGTTCTCAAACAATGTTGGCTATAAGCTAAGTCTCCTAACAAATCAACATCTTTGGTATAATCTGACTTCTTGAAATCACTGGTATACACAGGGAATCTTGAGCATATTAGATACAACCTTGTTTTGGTGATATGACATTAGGAGAAAAAAAGAGAAAAAATCCAAAATATTAATTAATCCTATTACATAAGTCTATGTCAATTCACAACATTATTTATGGCATGATTTCTAATTTCTTTTGAATGCCCTATCATATTTTACCTACATTGGATACAATAAATGATGTTCTCTCACAATGAAATATTAAGAAATTTTGTTACTAAAAAATTCCCATAGTTGTAGTGAAAATAATTTTATGTGCTTTGATTCTTAAATATTAATCAATCCATGCTACTCCCCAAACTAACCCTGTCCCAACCCTTCATGGTACTAAGAGGCAGAGAACAGCTACAATGACAAAAATTCTAAGTATTTCTTCGGTGACCAGAATTTTTTTTGCCTGTGTTTTGTGGCTGCATCCCGTCTCCAGCAGTTTGTTGCAATACAATAATTAAGACTAAAATATATTAATCTGTCCCTGAACAGATTGAAAAAAAAATAATTTCCACGTAATATAGAGTCAGCGAGACTCTCCATCCTGGGCAGCCATTCAAAACTGTTAGAGTGCATGCCCACTGAAATACCCTCTATAGAACAACACTTAGACTTGACCAGAGATAACATGTATGAGTGTGTAAAAACAATATATCAGGACTTTATCTAGTGGAACCTCAGAAATCATATGTGAGTTACTGCCAGTCCAAGATATTGATCAGACCTGTGAATTTTACTCTCTGCTTAAAATATATCATTACAATGGCAAAGAACAAGGAAAAGAGAAAATATATATCCTCACCTAGAAACTAGGAAAATGCATCATCCAAATGCTAGAAATGTTGAGGAGTTTTGTAAAATATAGCTCATTTAAAACCAGAGTAGAAGAGGAACAACAAGGTGTGCTTATACAACTTTAAATGAATACATACATGCATATGTACATACATACATGCATACAAAGAAAATAAAAGAGTTTGGGACTCAGGGATTCCATATCCAGCCTGTTCCTGGCTGAAAGTTACCTTTCTTCCTACTTGCAAACATTTCTAAAAATATTTAGAAGTTAATTAAAATTAAGAAGTTAAGAAATATATGAGTGAAACTGATAGAAACAAGAAAATATTGTACTAAGTTCTTATGTATTATTAATATGGATATCAAATTTCAAGAAAATATTAAATATTCTATAAGAAAATACAAAGAGATTCAAATAATAATGTGAATCAAATGTCCAAGATTATCTCTATAAAAACCTGGAAGAGTTTGAAGAGTTTGGAGAAAAAGATGTAAGACAATAAGTTTATCTTCTTCCATAAAGAGAAATCAATAGACACTTTTATTTTTGACCACTAGTTAAAGAAAAGTGTAATTTATAACTTATTTATTAAAGAAAAAAGAAACAAAACTAGAATCAATATAGTAAAAGAAATAAAAGCTTTTAAAAAAATAGAGAATGATAAGAAGGGCTTCCCTGGTGGTGCAGTGGTTAGGAATCCACCTGCCAATGCAGGGGACACGGGTTAGATCCCTGGTCTGGGAAGATCCCACATGCCATGGAGCAGCTAAGCCCATGTGCCACAGCTACTGGGCCTGCACTCTAGAGCCAGAGAGCCACAACTACTGAGCCCACATGCCACAACTACTGAAGCCCATGCACCTAGAGCTCGTGCTCCTCAGCAATAGAAGCCACTGCAATGAGAAGACCACGCAGTGCAACGAAGAGTAGCCCCTGCTCGCTGCAACTAGAGAAAGCCCATGCACAGCAATGAAGACCCAACACAGCCAAAAATAAATGAAAAAAAAAAAAACAAAAAACAGAACGATAAGAAAAGTGAAAGCATGAAATAGAATGACACATAATAGCATTAGTTATTATAATAAATGTGATTATGTTAAACCTTACAAACTAATGACTCTCAGTTTATGTCAAGAAAGAACTAAATTTCCTTGTTTTAAAGCCCACTGAAACATCATGATGCCTACAGTTTCAAAATACTAGGCAAATGTAATGAAAAAAACAAATAATGTTAAAATATCAATATTAAATCAAAGTACAGCTTAAGGAAATATAATACATAGTACAAGAAATATATTTATATAAATACCATTTAAAATCCTCAATACGGATAATTACAGTTATGAGCCAACGTTTATTGAGCACTTCCTGTATGTCAGACATTATTCTAAATGCTTATAAGTGGCTGCTCAAGTAACTCTCACAGTAGCCTATCAGCTAGGAACCATTATTACCATAATACCCATTATATGAATGAGGAACTTGAGATAGATAAATTAAGAAACTTGCCTTTCCATGTAACCAGCAATTAGTAGAGCTGTGATTTGAATCCATTCTGGAGAGTTAGACCTTAATTGTTACATGACCTTGTCTCCTCCCTTTGTAACAGCCATCAAGCATCAGGTACCAGAGTAAGACATTATTAAAACAAAAAAAGCAACATCTGCACAAAGAGACACTGAGAAAAGTACCATCATAACAATGATGTTCAAATAATAATATTCTATTGTCTAAGTCCTCAACAGATCAAAAATAAATAAATAAAATAGACTTTAAATGTGATACATAATAACAAGATAGACAGACATAGATGCATATAGATATGACTTTCTACCCTAAAAACAAATAGTATACAATATTTTCAAATACTTGTAGAATAATTAAAAAGTCAATTAAGTGATAATGTCATAGGGCAAAAAGTTATTATCAAAACTTTTTAAACATTAAAACTTGCATGCCACATTCTCAGTAACTAAAATATTTAATCATATGACAATTTAATAATATATTCCTAAAATAGATCTAAGAGAATTTTAAAATATAATTATAGAATTTTTGATTAATGAAGGAAAATAACAGTATTACATATTAAACTGCAAGTGATGGTAAGAAAATACTTATCAAAGAAATACCTTAGACATTTATATTTAAGATAGAATATAAGCAAATAAATTAATAAAAGTATCATACTCAATAATCTAGAGATGAAAAGAACAAAATTAACCTGTTAATACATTAGAAAAGAAAACATTGATATATTCCAGCATGGATCTTTGGTGGTGAGAGGAAAATTTCCACGATAATAGGCTAGAAAAAAATCTGGAATTTCTGAAAAAGGGAGAGAGAGAGAGAATTAAAGATGACAACTTCAGTATCTTTTGTAAATTAATCTCAGAAGTGACATACCACTGCTTTTCACATGTTCTGTTGGTCATACACACTGACTCTGGTACAGTGTGGGAGGGGAATACCAGGAGATCATTGGGGGCCTCTTGGAAATTGGCTACCACAGTACACCCTCTGGCACTCAAATGAGCCATTTCTCTCTTTCAGTTATTTTTTGGTAAGGGGTTATATTTTACAATGTAGGAACATTTGTCTCAGGGAAGCTAAAAATCTTTTTCAAGATAACTACTATTAAGACAATAGAGATTTAACCCAGGTCTTCTGACCTAAAGCCTCATGGCTTTTCTCCTGCAATAAAATAGAATGCCATGTAGGTGTACTACTGTGTGTAGCGCCGTTTTCCAGCCTTCATAATATTTCTATACTGCTGAGCTTTTGAAATCATCATGACTATTTTTTCCTTGAGTTCTGCTTTATCCTCTAGCCTTCAGTTTACTCTCAGCCATATCCTACTGGTATAAATGTTCCAGACTGATAAATTCTCTCTCTGCTTTTCTGGATTACCGTTTTGTTTTGTTTTGTTTTTTCTTTCAATAGATATGTATACTATAGAACCAGACTTATTAAGATCACATGAATTGTGGGAGTAAATACATTTGAAGTGAAAATCTATGGGTCTTTCCATATTAGTCTGCTCAGGCTGCCATAACAAACTACAGACTGGATGGCTTAAGCAACAGAAATTGACTGCTCACAATTCTGGAAGTGGGAAGTCCAAGATACAGATTCTAGCTGATTTGCTTCCTGGCGATGGCTCTCTTTCTGGCTTGCAGATGGCTACCTTCTCTATGTATTCTCACACGGTGAGGAGAGCAAGCAAACTCTCTTGTGTCTCTTATAAGGAAACAAATCATATTAATCATAGATTTACCCTATGACCTCATTTAACCTTTGTCACTTCCTTACTCCAAATAGTCACATTGGGAGTTAGGGCTTCAACATATGAGTTTTGGGGCACAAAATCCATGAAATCCTTTACACTTTCCCTATGAGGAAAAAATGTGCCTGGACTTTGGGATATTACAGCTTTCAAGGGGCTTTTTATTTTCCAAAGGGGCTTGTGTTTTTTCACATTATTTTTCTCAATATTAGTCCAGATAATGAACTTTTGATATATTTCTGTTTCCAGTAAGTTGCTCACAATATATGGAGTTCTATTATTGCTCTTATTTTAGAAAAATGTATTTCCTAAGTTTCAAGTTTTATAAACGTTCCCTGTTTAAAGTTAAGATAATACATTGCAATTTAAAACACTTTTCTATAAAAAGGAAAATTGACAAAATTTACCTACATAAGAGACTGGTAGTAATGAAGTAAAATTAAAGTAATGAAAATAGCATTACCTCAAGATGGCCTTGAATTTGTTTTAGTCACTTAAGTAGCACCCTATTAGAGGATCATATTTATTTTATATTAATATAAAGAGTAAAACAAATACATTATGTTAATAATCCAGTATAGTACTCATTATAATAATTTCACTAATATCCGAGACCATTGATATACTGTAGCAGATTGAATTAAGCTATTCTCAGCATTTCTTTTTTAGACCTACATACACACATGAGCACATTATAATCAAAAGGGCTGTTCAACAAACATTTTTGAAGTAAACCAATTCAATTAATGAAGGAATCCATTTTCTTGGATTAATATTTGAGTTTCTGATTTTATTACTTTTCAAAAATACTATATATTTTTACTACTTTTAAGGAAAATGTGACCCTTATAACAGAAATTGACAAGCTATTGAATGTATTAAAGTCAGTAACTGATATATATTATAGTCAAAGCATAAGAAACATGTTCTTAGTAAAATATAAAATGATATTATAATGACTTTAGAGCTCTACCTAGCATTATACCTACCAACTTATGTTAAATTTATCAA
This sequence comes from Delphinapterus leucas, assembly GCF_059928025.1. Taxonomy (NCBI): domain Eukaryota; kingdom Metazoa; phylum Chordata; class Mammalia; order Artiodactyla; family Monodontidae; genus Delphinapterus; species Delphinapterus leucas. The sequence goes on along the minus strand of NC_143136.1, from coordinate 23,421,211 downwards.
CCAGTCTTCTGAAGTCAGTAAAATAAGGAATTATTTTAAAAGAGTAATTTTAAGAATAAAATAGAGGCTATCATGTATCCATGTGTTTTGATCCATTTGTCTGCAGTTGTTTTTTATTGTAATTAAAACCCCTACAAAATTCTCTAATTCCTTCTCTTAAAACAACTCTAAGAAGCCAGTTGTTCAAATATCTTAATTACATTCTCTTTTTGATCATTTTTACTGAGTTAATATATCACGGAATTATTGTCTTAGGAATTGAAAGAAAACAATTTAGATGATGCTTTTGTATTTTACATTTATTTACAACAAAGTTTCGTAGCACCTTCTAGCTCTGAAAAGAAATTATAACAATGACTATTTATAAGAAATAAAATATGTCTTCCACTAAGTAAATATAACACAAACAAATAAAACCTATCCCCAAGGTATAGTTTCTAGCGTGCATGTGTTTGTGCATATGTGTACGTCTGAGGGAGAGAGAGAGGGAGAGGGAGGAAGGAGTATGTACATGGTGTGGGTCATTCAAGATTACAGAATAACAGTGTGTTTGACTCTTATACTTTTGACAACATAAGAACACAAAATGACTGAGCAAAATGTGACAGCTGAAAGTTAACTTATGTGGAATTTGGAAAAATCACAGATTCTTTGCTTTGCTTTTAATCAGTTAATTGAGAACAGTACATTTTTTTAATGAGAGGGTAAGTCATAGAAAAGTTGCAAAAATGTATTTTAATAGTATCATTATTTTAACAATTTTTATTATTACTATAATAGTTATCTGGAATTCTTACAGTCCAAAATATCACTCCTAACAAAATTTGCAATCTTAAATATTTACTTTAAATCACATTGTCTTCTATAAATTCTAAGCTTTTGTGAGCAATGATGTAGAATATAATAAATACTAAATACTAATTGCTGCTATTGAAAATTTCAAACTTAAGGGAATAATTTTTTAATGAAGACCTAAGCTTATAATTTCTTGCTTATGGTTTAAAACAAAGAACTCTGGTACCCTGTTGTGTAGATTTAGGATTGGTAAAATTAGTTGGAAATGCTAAATATATCAGTCATTTAAAAGTCACTTGAAAGTTTGGTATTTTGCATTGATGATCAGGTAACAAGTTTAGAATGATCCAGTTCAGGCTTCATTAAGACAGTTTTGAGGTAGTTTGTTTTTCAACAATAATAATGGTAATAATAGTAATAATAATGCATGACAGTTTCAAGTACTACTTTATGCTAAACTCTGCTGCTGCCATCCTTGGTTTCTTTTTAACTATTTACCCATGATTTAGGTGGCCTGTATCAAAAGACTTGCTTAACATACTGAAAACTTTTATAAAGCTTCTTATAGTCCATAGATTAGAATCAAATTTAACATAATTGTGAAGATATTTTGAAAGGCCTATGATATTCTATGAAAGAAGAATCTGTGGGCACCAATTACTTCACCTTCTAGAAACAGAATGAGTTCTGGTATTTTTTAACATCTTTATTGGAGTATAATTGCTTTACAATGGTGTGTTAGTTTCGAGAATGAGTTTTGAACCAGTATTTTCAAACTTCCCCCAAATAAAGTGCTTTCTCTTTAGTATCAACAAAGCTTTATTACATCATTTATTTGGCTTATTTGTCATTAGTAAACAATATTTATTATGTACCAAGCAATAGGGGGAGTTGAGGAAGCCCTTGACATCCATTTTTTTTTTTTTATCCTCCAGTGTTTAGAGTGTAATGTAGAATAGAAAATGATAAAGACATTACCTTAGGTTCCTAAGCATAGGGCATCATAGTAATATTATTGTAGTGACATTAGAACAAACATACAACTTATAAACTCCCACCCATATCACATACATCAAAAGCAGAAGAGATAATGAAGTAAAAGGATTGAATGGAACTGAGAGAGATCAATCCCAGGATTGGGGGATTTTATGACTAGTGTAGCACTGTCTCCACGTTCTAGCTGGAATCCCAATAGAGAAGTAAATGCTGCTTATATCATTTTATGCATGAATGAAAATGATTTAGATAATTGATATGTTATTCTAGCAAATCCAATTACATGAATATTGTCAACTGACTATAAGATCTAATTGCTGGTTACAGAACTTATTGCTGAGGTTCTTCCTAATATGTTTCAAATTGACATTGTATACAGGACTAAACCTCATTTATGATTTATGGGAACAAAATTCTTGGCAGTGTTTACATATATACATGCATGCATATATATATACATATGTGTGAATATGTGTACAAATATATCCAAATGTATACAATATATTAAAAGTATGTAACTGATCAAAGCTTTCTTTGTGTCCTTTGAACTTGGATGACTAGACAGTGAAGCTCACCATGACTCTCTAGCACCACCAGTTTCATACGTCCTCCAGTCTAGTCAACAAGCTCCACCGTGGGCCTTGTCTCTCCTGTAGAACACTGTCTCTAAAACCCATCACATCTCTTGGTACATGGAAAGTCAGTGAATCATCTTAGTTTGAGCATCTTCTATTACACTTTGATTATCATTGTGAGCATTTTAAACTATGTTCCATGGAACCACTGGTGTTTTGAAAAGGTGTTTTTTGTTGTTTTTTTTTTGCGGTACGCGGGCCTCTCACTCTTGTGGCCTCTCCCATTGCGGAGCACAGGCTCTGGACGTGCAGGCTCAGCGGCCATGGCTCACGGGCCCAGCCACTCCGTGGCATGTGGGATCTTCCCGGACCGGGGCACGAATCCGTGTCGCCTGCATCGGCAGGCAGACGAGAAGGTGCTTTTAATAGAGCTTTGATTAAACAAATAAGGAGAGAAGGAAACCCACACCCTTACCATGGTTCTAAGGCCCTATATGAGTTGGCCTCCTGCTCCACTGATGCCATATGCTCCCACTCTCCCTGTCTCTCACTCCAGTCCAGAAGCCACTGGCCTCTATGCCTCAGTGACCTTACTCCACCTGGACATCACTTCCTCAGATATCTACATGGCTTATTCCCTCACTTCATTCAACTCTCTGCTCATGATTCATCTCGTCAGAGAGAACGTCCCTGACTACCTACCTAAATAATAACTTCAATTACTTTTATTTTCCTTTATTGAGGTTACCACAGTAGGATATCTTAAATATTTGTTTATTTTCTCTCACACACAAACACAAGAATGAAAGCTTTATGAGTGTTTATCAGAAGTATACTGATATGTCCCACTGCTTAGAATACAGAAAAAATGGAGGTGCTCAAAAAGTACATAATGAATGAATAAATGAAAAAGTGAGTCCCTTATATCCATGTCAACCAGTTTTTGGTTTTTGTTTTTCGGTGTAACACAAAGTGTCTTTGAAGAACACTTTTCTTTTGTAACAAAATCTCTGTGTCTGAAAAAAGTTTGAAAAAAAGGGTTCAATTTATTAAAGCCTATGATACTAGGTAGCATAAGTTCTAAGTATGTTTTTGATGCTATTGAAATTAATTCTATAAAGTATTAAAACATCTTACAAAAATATGATTAAAGTAGTTTATAAAACTTGTTGCCAACATTTGCCAAAAATCCTTAAATTAAGAGATGCTCAAGTTTTCATATTTCTTTAGTAAATCCTTTCTATAACTTGTGAAATTGGGAAAAAGAAACTAGACCATGTATATAACTATAGCAGTTTAATAAAACATAAGCATTTGTCTATTTAATAATGCCAGTTAAATGAAGACAGTTTCTAGTCAATTTTTCTGCCCCCAGCTATTATAAAAAAATCTAAGAAAGTATCCAAAAACTTTTTTAAGCTTATTTGTTTTAAATTTATCCTGAGATCTGATCATACTTATCCTTTATGGGAATCCCAGTGGGAGGAAATAGAAGAACATCTAAAGTCCATTTGTTCAAGGTCATGATAGTCTTGTTAATTGGTCATGAATTATATTCATACATCCATCACCCATTCATTCATTCATTCATTCATTCAATGTAGTCTGAACTCCTACCATATGCTAGAGGTTAGATTGCAGCTTGATATTGAGCCTCCTTTGACCTGACCCTGAACCCTGTCCTTTCTACTCAGCCATGATAATTCCAAACTTCTCTGCCACACCCACTGCTGACCACCCTCATTTTTAACCGAACTGGATCTGTACTAGCACCAAAGAGCCTCACCAACCTGCAGGAGAAGGCAGGTTGAATTTTGGATCAAGTACCTTGTTTTTGGTCCATGCTTTTTCATAAACTAATATACCCCTGTTCATCTTCCTGTCTTAACTCTCTGGCTTTTGTCTGAGACTAGAATTATAATCCTGGACAATTCCAGTTCTTCCCACTTGGCTGATAGTTAATTTCTCAATTAAGCATGTATTTGACATTGTGAAGAAGGACAATATTGAGCTCTGTACAGATTTTAAAATATATGCACATTCTTTAACCACAAAGTCCTTAAATTTGAATAAATGACGTTAACAACAATACATAAGCAAGGAATGCTGTGCTAAATGCCATAAAAGAGGAACTATATCTATTTTGAGCAAATTGTAAAAAATTTTCTAGGGTGGGAGGAAACACTCTATTTTTAAAGTACATACATTTTACACTGTCAAGAAGTAGCCAACTGAAAGGGGAGAAGAAAGGGATTATAAACATAGGGAACTGAGATGATTGTACTGTAAGATACAAATAGATAAGTAGTGGGATAAGTGCCACCCATTTATATAAACCACGGTCATTCATACAAGTGCATGCTATCAGTCATTGACAGAACAAATAGACAGAAAATCAGTAAAGATATAGAGAACCTGAAAAACAATACAAACCAAATTTCCCTAATTGAGATTTATAGAGCACTCCACCCAACAACAGCAGAATACATATTCCTTTTAAATATACATGGAACATCACCAAGATAGACTGTATGTTGGGCCATAAAACAAGATCAATACATTTTTTTGAATCTTTTTTTTGATCAATACATTTTTAATGATTTAAATCAGAGTGTATTTCTGGTACAAAACTGAATTAAATTAGAGATCAGTAACAGAAAGGTATTTGGAATATCTCCAAATATTTTGAAATTAAAAAACATTTTAAATATCTCAAGGGTCAAAGGAGAATAAATCACAGGGGAATTATAAATAATCTGATTGGATAAAGGCACAACATATTAAAATTGTGGGATAAAGCTCAACAAAATTGTGGAATATAAGGTCAACAAATAAAAACGATCTTATTTCTGTATAATAGCAATGTACAGTTGTACCAATAACTTTTTAAAAACCTATTCACAATAGCTCCAAGAATGGAAATACATTGGTATGAATTTTAAAAAGTACAAAATCTAAATGCTGAAATTACAAAATACTAAAGAAATAAATCCAAGAAGACCTCAATAAATGAGAGACAGACCACCTCCATGGTTTAAAAGACTCAATATAATAAAGATGTCAATTCTCTACAAATTGATATGCAAGTTGAATGCAATGCCTAGAAAAATCCCAGAAATATTTTTTGTAAATGCGTACAAATAATTCAATTGTGTAAAGCAGGGGGTCCTATTATTGCAGTTATTAAAATAGCCAAGGCAGGGCTGTTCAGCTAGCATGCCAGCAATTGTAGGGGTTTGAATGCTGTATCCAAATTTATGCTGGGTACAGAGATGATACTGGATTCAATAATGGGCTGAAGCTACTAGGACAGTGAGAATGATTCCCCAGTTAGTGCTTATTTTGTGGACTCAGTCTCTGTAGATGTGGCCTGCGGAAACTGAGGACACAGTATGCCTCCTTTTGCTTTCTCATTTTCTGAGAGTTCCGTAATGTTTGCTTGGCTATCCTATCCTTTTCTCTGTATCCCTTCCAAGCTACCATATAGAAGATAAGAGCTTTATCTAGCCCAGGTTGCAGGAGAAAAAGCAAATGTCAATTGCACTGTATCTACATTTGCATTATCACCTGGTATGTTATCATGGGGTGTTCTATTGTTTAAAAATATTCTCTTGTTTCTAAAGCTCCAATTTAATAAATTCATTTGAGCATGCCCTTAGTAGAAATACCTACTCCACATGACTCAACTAATTCTTATGTCTTCATAGTTGACTTCAACCAAGAACAGTCATATCTAGACCATTATGTCCAAGTAAGATATGACTTTTAGCAGAAATCATTCCTGATGGGAATAATCAAATTCTTATTGCCTTGATAGACAGATAAGTGGTATAAATGATATATATATATATATATGGTTCCCAATTGAAGTTTATATAAAAATAAAATAATATGTCTAGAAATGTGATTTATATTTACATTTGAATATTATTATATTTGAATACAGGTGATAAATTTCCTTTAGCCAAAATACTCGAGTTACGCTGTAGGGAAAGATCATATTAGAAACTGAGAGGTTAATTACTTTTCTGCAATCTATTCATTCACCATTTCTCTAAGAAGTCCCTCAAAAAAATACTCTATATGGAAATTTTAAAACAACTGTGGAATTTTGTTACATAACCCATTTTCTCCATGATGAGCTTGAATGATGGAAACAACAAAAGTAGTACCTTACAGGGATGGCAGCAGGTGGAGGGTTTTCCCAGATTCTTCCTTCCCTAAATCCTGCTGTTCTCACCTTTCTTTGGTTTACCATCCTCACATTCATTTTTTCATCCGACTCCATATATTTCCCACATCCTGGTCCTACTGGTAATCCTCACTTGTCTCCTGCTGCTTTGCCAACTTCTCCTGGTACTCCAACTACTGGAGCTGAGACAGCCATGAGTCAAGCACCCAGCTGCAACCAGTTTATATTTTAAAGTGATGTAAAGGAGAGCAATAATAAATACAGAATTGGCTTTCTTGGAATCTTCAATGCTTGGGTTTCAGAGTCTTTTCCGGGCAATGCATTGAGAAGTAAGAACACATGACAAACTCAACCTAATCATTAAGTCAGTGGTTCACCAGGACGGTGAGCAGTGCAACTCCCAAAGGGATGTTTTGATAAATCACAATATGTTTTTTTCTTATTTCAGCGATTCATGGGCACTGAAGTGGTTGGGGCCAGGCATGCCATACATCTTGCTGAGTAGGACGGTCTACGTAATGAACAAATTTTTTGTGTACTTCATGACTTCCAACTTCCCCTATATATATTCATGAAGTTGAAAGAAAAAGCCTGTTGATAATCCTTTTAAAATTTTATTTTTATCCTAGAACCAATTTCACATTGAAAATAAACCAAAGCATCGTTTACAAAGTTTTAGTATATATTGTTTTTCAGGAATTCAACTACTTTCTAAATCAAGGGAATATTTAAGTAAATTTGTATTGAAACATGACCAAGAGTGTTCTACCATTGCATAAAATTACCTCAGTGGGAGTAAGGCCACTTGAGTTTAAGTTCTCCTAGACAGCACACCTTAACAGTTTGCATTTATGGCAGTCGCAACCATGGCAATTCCATAGATGTGAGCCTCTGGTTCCATGATTATGTTTCCTAATGTAGTTGAGCCTAAGCATTTACACTTCGAAAAACACAATATTTTGTTACAAATTACTTGCTATTTATTTCTTTGCAGAGTTAGGCCAAAATACATAGACTTTAAAAATTATTATCTATTTTCTTTCTGTATAATAGATGGAGCATTAAATATATTTGTTTTTCAATGCGTAGATTTCATAGAATTAAGAATTACTGTATGAAGTAATTAAACAAACTAGTACCAACTATGGGGGACAAAAAATTGTGTAATAAGTTATTTAGCTGAACATAAGAAGTGTTAATTATATGAGCCTGAAATCAAGATTTGTCAGGAATAATTGACACATTTATATGCATCGATTGATATTTCTGTCATGTATAAATGATGCTATATACAAATGATAAAACAAAGTCATATAAAAGTTGGCCTTACAGTACAGATGTCTAATGGGAATATAAGTCATCCTTATCACCTTTCAGCCGCGCTGACCAGTCATGTAATAAAAATGGATGGCACCTGAAATGAGAAAACAATTATGTGGCGATCTGAAGGAAGGTGGCCATACCCAAAGGATGAACAAAATACTTCAAGCTAAACTAACAGCAACATAATGAGCTAAGAAATGACAGGCACAAGCACAGGCAGATCATGTTTGCTTGAAGCAAGCAGAGTTTGAGCTGCTTCACTGCCTCATTTAAACAGAAGAGTATGCTCATCATGAGACTAAGAGACAGTTTACAGAGAATGACACCCTGCAGGGAACAGCTGCTGCTAACACCCAAAGGACAGAATTATATAGGAGACATATTTATTTAATTTTGCAATTTGTGAGGAAGTCTTTTTAGACCCACTCTTTTTTTGGCATTTTATTTTATTATTATTATTTTTTTAAAGAGGCAAGAGAATTTAATGAAGAGGCCGTTTACAAAGGTGTGGTCAGGTGTAAGATGTCTAATTTGGTTTTTATTTTCACAACATAATTTGTCATTCTATTATTCTACATTCTTCATAGTTTACGATGCTAATTGTTGGGAAAAATAGGTATGTTTCTAGCCAGTACTATAGGCTTTTTATATATTATCTCACTTAATCTTACAACAACCCTGAGATGTATGTTCTCTTTTCCACTCTTTGCTGAAAGAGATAGGAAGGCTCAGTAAGATTTTGTCATTTAAGATCACATCGCAGGTAAAATTTCTCATTTTAACTTTGTCTTCCTGAGTCTGAAAGCTATGTATTTTTTGAAAAATTTTTATTGGTAAAGTAAGTCAGACAGAAAAAGACAAATATCATATCATATGATATCGATCATATATGGAATCTAAAAAAAGCCTACAAATGAACTTATCTACAAAACTGAAATTGAGTTACAGATATAGAAAATAAACTTAGGGTTACTGCGGGGTAAGGGTGGGGGGAGGGATAAATTGGGAGATTGGGATTGACACATAGACCCACTCCTCTGAGCAGAAAGCATCAAGGTCAATGAACCAATCACATAGTACAGAAGATATTGCCATATTTATATGATTCAGTGGAATGGATCAAGTAATTTTAACAGGACTGTTATATTTCCATAAATATAAATAATTTGTTGATTATGATTGTTCTTAATAAAAACTAAATACCCTAAAGCATAATTTTAATGGCACTGCCTTACAACCATGTACAGTATTCAATCCCAATTTCTATTCTGGAAATTGAACCCGTATTGAGTCCAGTTCCAGGTCCAGGCCAGAAAAGCAGGGGAAATCCAAGTTTAAGTGAAAGAAGTACTGATTCCATATATATCTCTATCACTCTTTAAGAAATATATGCTTAATAGGAAAACAATAGTTTCTCATGTAAATTCCAGGTTTTATTTAAGAAAGATCCTGAATCCAAAGGTGAAATATAGTAAAAAATAAATAAATAAATAATATATGTTTCTTTATGGAAATGCTGTTAGTTTTAAATTCTTGATGTGAGTGATTGGATATGTCATATATAAATTTACCAAGGAATAAAATAGAGGTCATAAAATATAAAGACACAATAGGACATATTTATAACCTCGTGAAACAAAATGGCATTTCAGTATATTAAGCTGGCCACTTCACTGTATTTGTATATGGGTCCTCACTACAAAGTTCTGTCCCTGATTTGAACACATCAAGTATGAGAGGTAAAAAGCACACGGTAAATGAGGGTTACAAATGGCGTTTTGTTTATGAACCTCATCTTTAGGTTGGTGACATTCCATCATACAACCAAGGCAATGATTATTATTATGATTAGCTTTATAATTGTAGGATCCTGCAGAACTTTTCCAACAACATATTCAGATCCTAACGAATCAATCTGAGGTGGAAAAACAGCAGATGGACGTTAGGAAAAGTTAGTGCAATATGATGTTATAAAGAAAAGCACGTATGTCTTTTCTCAAATTTGGTTTAATATATTCTTTACAGAAGGTAGTTTCCTTTAAAAGCATTAGTTAGTTCAGCGTTTGTGTGATTTTATGAGGAGGAGGTGTGAGTAGCCATAATGGTGGCAGTAAAATGCAGTGAGCCCTAATATATAATTCATTTTAATAAAGAGGAGAAACACACCTTAGGTGACATATTTTAATGGGCTACTAGATGAATGACCAAGAAAAGAGAGAACTTCAGTTTCAATATGAAAGGTAGAGACCATTGAATAAATGAAATTGTGGCAAGAAAACATATTCTTTAAATATCCTTTAAAATCCATTGAATAAATGAAATTGTGGCAAGAAAACATATTCTTTAAATATCCTTTAAAATCTGCTACCTCAAATCCTTCCTGTGGTATTTAATTCTTTATGATCAACGTTTCATTAATTAGTTTGTTACAGATAAAAAATGAAATGCTTTTAGAAGTCATGTCTCTTATAATCCAGCTATTATTTAGATAGATACTTCAGAAAGAGAAAATAATTTTCAAGTTGTTTAGAAGACTAAGGTGCAAGTAGAGAGTAATTGCTATTATTACTATTAAAGTAGCTCTTTCTGTTCACTGAATCTGAGACCGATCTGATTGATTTGCTTACACATTCATGGCTGCTTTTAAGTGCCCTCTATTCTGAATTTTGTTCTCCATATTACAGTTGTAACATATAGGAAATAAAGTGGATATACCTTGTTTAAAGATATCAATAGAGCAAAATTATTTCCATAATCAAGAACAGATCCAAATACAGACAAGTGACTTAATCATATAATTTAAAGGTTACTACAAGGTCCTGCATGACCCTGAATATTTATTTTCCCACCAGCTTACTATCTTATTTGTTTATTTTCTTATATGAACTCATATTCCTGCAATTAGAATTACTTCTTCTGTAAGAAGAAAAAAGAAAGGACTTTATTATGGTTTTTATATAGTATTTATGAAAAAATTTAGAAGGTAACTATTAAAAATACACTCAGGTGAAATGGGCCCAAGAGAAATGGGAGGGAGGATATTAGTTTAAAGGAAGCCTTATCATGCATCCTTCTCATTTCGTTAGCACAGGTTAAGAATTACGAAGTGGAAAAGCCACTAAGTGTAAATATGTATTAGAAACAAAGGAAAATACCCTAAGGGATTCGGCAAGCAGCATGGATTATTTTCAGGTGGGGTTTTCATGGAGGACGAGTCTAGGAAAGCCTCAAGGAAGTGTAAGGGTGTCAGGGAAAGCACGTCCAGAGTTTGAGAGAACCGTGCAGGTACTCATACTCAAAGCCTAGAAAGGACTCATTTCACAACTCCTAACTTCCCTCTGTCTGCCATGAATAACATATATGGCACAACTGAAGTTTCCCTGATAGGCTTAAAATATTTTCTCACATTTTCTTTACCAGTAGTTCTATCCTAATCCAAACATTTAAAAGTACTCATTTTTACAGACATTTAAAAGTAACACAGTGGATAAATGGGATCCTCAGATTGATACCATCAAGGATAGTAACATAAGATTTTTCAGCTTAATACTTTTAAAAAGCTTTCATTCCTAAGAGAAAGCTTGTGAATTAAGATCAGAAGTTTATGCTAACTAAATTCTGCTTTTAGATGAGAAAATAAAAACTAAAATACTGGCAGTTTCTAAAGCTCCTTCAGGGGGAATTAATTCTTGGGTCATTTGTGTTGATCATACAATCCTTTCCTTTTTAGCTAATTGAAATCAACATAAAACTCAGTTAATTTTTAAACAATATATTCAATATTTGACAATTAAGTTCAAAGAGAAGGATATTGGATTGAGGGTTAAATACTGGGAAGTAATGGTGTCTCTTCACAAACAATAAAGATTTGCAGTTTCATTAATAATAATAAATTATTATTGACTCTGGACCCACTATGTACTACTTTTCAACCACAGAACATGACAGATAAGGCCAGAGTCCTCATGGAGTGTACAACTCTAGGCAGGGCTAATGGTGGGGAGAGGGTACAACGACATAAGTAGTCAAGTTAATTTCACTTAATGATTGGTGCTATGAAGGGAATGAGCAGGATAATGTGACAGATTCAGCTTTGTACCCCTTTGTGATCAGAAGACACTGAGTTTTTAATGAAAGCTCTGAGTATGAGGAAACAGCTGGATTGAAATTTCTTTTCTCAAACAACCCAGTCCCTGGATGTTCTAAGGACTTTTTCCCCTCATTCTAGCCCTGCTTTCTCTCCTTTCTGCTTTGCTTTTTGCTGGGAACCCTACTCTCCTACAGCCATGCTTCTGTGACTAGAGATCTTGCCTTTTGTCATTGACTTTTCCCATTCCTGGTATCTGGTTTCTGACTAAGATCTCTTTCGGGGAATTGACATGGAAAGGAAAAGAGGTGTAAGCTTTAAAGTATCACTGTGGCTACTTGTGATCTTAATATGTTTAAATTTAATATATTTAAATATTTTGGAGAAAAGTTTAAATAGATGATTTCAGAAATGGCTTTTGTGTTTAAATTATTTAATGTTACATCTATTGATCAATTTACAGTTAATGAAGTTGATCACAATCACCTTTAAAGCTAATTTATTTCCTTTTTTCTTTAAAGCCCTTTTCTAAGAAAGATGTGCTTCGAAACAACCCTTTTGACCTTCTTTGTATATAAAAAGATATTAGATGGTTTTAATTAGGATTTTCAGAAGCCAAAGTTCTTTTAAAGACTGATCTAACTGCAGGAACACTGCACTCAGGGACCATTTTAAACAGCAAGATCACTAAAATTACCAGAAAAAGCACAAAAATGCAAAAAAGATGGCACTCAATTGACTGCAAAAAGGACACTGTTTAAGTTATGAGAGCTGAAACAAAAAGGCAGAGCATGGCCTAGTTGGACCTCAGTTGGAAATGTGCATGTCACGTGACTCAATTTTGTTGCTGCTCTGCATTCCCACATATGTGAATGCCTGCAGAGCATTGATTTGGGGGTTATAAATACATGTTAGCAAGCAGGCAATTTGCATATACGGAATCCTTGAATAATGAGGGCCAACTACACTTCACAGTGTTAAGGTGTGCAAATTACTTAGAATAATAAATGTTCAATAGATATCAACTAAAACTACAGTGTTAAATGTAATAGAAACTGTTGAAATATAGTTATTTGCTTTTGTCTTCATTCATTTGCCTCAGTTTGCCATTTCAAAATTGAGTCTTTTTATTTTAAATTTTTCCATTATCCAGTTTACTGCCATTTACTGCCGAGCGTCCACTTTTTCCTCACTGTTATCAGTGGGCACTACTCCAGCCTCTGTAACCCCCGCCCTGTGCTCACACCCTTTGCAGAAACAGTTCAGGTGACTATTTAACAAGTCTGAGTGAGGACTTGAGGGTACTCTGAGCAAGCCCCCAGCTAAATTATGGTTATTTTATTTATTCACCTTTTGCTTTTATTCCCCAAATGCTGGATGCATTCCAGGTATTTGAGGTTGCTGGGAATCTGCCCTTTACATATGTGAAGTGGGGTTTTATTACCATTTGGGAGTAATTCTCCGATAGTGTATTTATTGTCAAGGGTTTTGGTCAAAAAAATTTTTTTTGTCTAGGAGCTGTGGCCTCTTGATGCTCCTTCCTGGCTGAGACACTCAGACCACATAATAGATTATTCTTTCACAGTAGATTATGGTGAACTTTAAGATAGGGTTTGTGGTACACTCCCTGGTAGATTTTATTGAAATATCACTCCCTCCATTAAATGTTCAATTGAATTTTATGTTCACAAAGAAACTGTTGCACACTAAAGGATTTTATATTATTTGAGTAATATAAAATAACATTAATTAAAATGTTAACTTTTTAAGTCAAAATTTGGATGTCACTGGAGAACTTTGCCTTACTGAGATGGAAATTCAGATGGATTTTTAAAATAGCTTATGTATAAACTTTTAAAAATATGATAGTGGGTGGGAGGAATCACTCATTCAACTTGTATGTTATAGTTGTAGTATGACGATTTAAATATGTTTCACTTATGTTCATGTTAGCGTATTTGATTTAAGTATTTCATAAAGAATTTTTATTTCAGATAAGCCTTGTGATAAATGTTATCATTATATGTTGGCTCAATTATATAAATACTATTTGAAATCCAGGTCTTTTACTTACAAAACAGAAATAGAGTCACAGATGTAGAAAACAGACTATGGTTACCGGGGGGGAAGGGGAGGGGAGGAGGGATAAATTGGGTGATTGGGATTGACATATACACACCACTATATATAAAATAGATAACTGATAAGGACCTACTGTATAGCACAGGGACCTCTACTCAGTACTCTGTAATGACCTATATGGGAAAAGAATCTTAAAAAGAGTGGACATATGTATATGTATAACTGATTCACTTTGCTGTACAGCAGAAGCTTACACAACATTGTAAATCAACTATACTCCAATAAAAATTTTTAAAAAATAAAAAAGATGGGATCAGGAATAATCTTCTCCTAATTAAAGCCTGGTGCAGTAATATGGGGGAAGTTTTAAGATTTATTGTAAAAAGTTAAGGAACTAGGAGAGATTTTATCATTCAAGTACAAAATGAAAAAAAAAATGTAGGGACATGGGTTGCCCTTTTTGAGGGTTAGGGACAAAAAGAGAGGACAAATAAGATGCCGCCAAATGGAAAATGATGAAATGCATTGTAAAACAAAATGAGAATGTAAATATTCTTGCTATTAATTTCAGCTCTTTATGAAGCAAAGGAATTGCCAGAATTACTAAATTTTTGAAATAAACCTATAGAGTAAAAACTAAGTAAATAAATAAAATGAAATAAAATAAAATTCAGGTCTTACTAAGGGTTAATAAGAAAATGAATTCCAGTACTTTTTTTCAAAACAAGGATAGATAAAATTTTTACCCTTTTTCTTCATATTCACTTGAATATATGTTGCTGCTGCCTTTTGTAAATGTTCCATAATTCCATTAACCACATTTTGTTGATCTGAAAGTTCATACAAGCTTGAAGTTTCAAAAGTACAGTTTCATATCCAATATTAACAGTGTTACAGCCAACACACCAAAGGAAATAAAACCTTTAAAATTTAATGCCTCACAAGGGAGAACTGTATTAAAACGGTGCCCTCTTACAAGTTACAAATGGGAAATACATTTTAAAAGAAAAGGCATTTGCTCTAGAAGAGCAGATCACTTTGTTTTATAGCAAGTTCAAAATTCAGAGAAATATTCATCTTTCAGTTACCAGACTAATAAATTGAATCAAGGTGGGCAAGGAGAGAGATAGAAGAAAAAAGGGGAAATAAAGTAAAAGCAGGAGGTGGGTTAATAAAGGGCTTTTTCTTGTGAACTAACTTCTCCCTACAAAAATGATAAGAAAACAGCAGACAGAGCAACAGAGGTAAAATTGCATCAGGCTTCAGGGTTTATGTTTTTGATGGAAATGTACAAATAATTTCCATCCCTTGCGGTGCTGTCATGCTCCATCACTTTAGTCCATTTTCACCTTGCAAGGAATTCTGAATGGGAGGGACTTCCTTCTCTGGCAGCTAATTAATCTCTTACAAGCCTGCTCTTGCAGCCTGTCTACCTGGAATGCCCCACACATTAAACAAGTGACTTGGGAGCAGATTTCTTGCCCCCTTGAGCAGTTCTTTCTTCCTTTAAGCTATATGAAGACCCAGCTTTTTCTTTTTGTTTGGGAAACTATGAGCGCTAGAATAAATCACTGAGGAATCTCTCCCTCTATCCCACTACCATAACTGAATACACTCCCAAATAATTAAATTGGGTTTTAATGACAACAGACAAAGCCTGAATATCAGTTGTGAATGTGCACAGTGCAACAGTGCACATAATATGGAAGGACACAATAGTGCACATATGTAAGGACACACATTTCTAAATTATACATTTTCTGTGTACATGTTAGATCTTCATTGTGATGAAACAGGTATAATCATATTTATAATACTGTTGCATTTGCCTTAAAAATAGTACCAAATTTTGCAAATAGGAGACTTTTTAGTTTTTTGGCAAATTCTGTCTGTAAAAAAGATTAAGGTAAGAGCATACTTATTTATAGGTTGAAATGCTTCAATTAAAAAATAATAGAAATTCTATCCAGGTTTATTCTATTTAATAAATACAGCCTTTTAAAAAGTTACCGCTAATGAACTACTTGCAAATAGCAATGCTTAACTTTGTCAGAGGTGGAACTATCTTTCAGTAATAACTCACAGGAGGTTAGAAATAGTAATCATTCTTTAATATTTTGCTGATGCTGTTCACACATCTTTTTTATGCAGTTATCTGTATTGTTTTATTTTCTCTCATGTTCTTCTGTTAAATCTTTTGTGGATTTTTGTTTGTCTATTTCTTTATATTTCCTTTTTAATTAAACATAAAAGACTTCACAGTAACTACATTATGCATGCCTTTAGAAAACAGAGATATGTATGTTAATGGTATAGCTATTCCAAATATTAAAGATTCTTTATCCATCTATGAAGATGCATGCAATTGACACATGCACGTATGGAGATGTACTTGATAAGAGAATAGGGTCACTATAAATATTCAATTATTCACAGAAATGTATATTAAGTAGTTATTGTATCCCACATACCAGGAGAGTGAAGCCAGAAGGAAAACGTATTCTGAAAAGTGTTATTTATTTTTAATTGTTTAGTCAAGGTAATATATACAGTGAAATGGGCAGCTTATTAAGTGTTCAATTAGATGAGTTTTGACAAATGTATATACCTTTAAAACTAATGAAGATATAGGCCATTTCTATGACCACAGGAAATTTCCCATTCATCTAATGAAAGCCCACTCCCCATAGCAGACACTGTCTGGTTTCTATAACCATAGAGTGTCTGTTCTTGAACTTCATATGAATTTAATTACATGATACATAGACATATTTATCTGGATTCTTTTATTCAGTATTATTGAGATTAAAGTATATTGTTGTAATAATCAACAATATTATTTTTAATCACAATCTAATGAGTTAATATGGTACTACTTCATCTAATACGTAAGGACCTTAAAACAGTGTAATTCCATGTTTACCCCATCTCCGTGATTTTGCTGTCTTGTATTTTACTTTTACGTACTTAAAACACTGTCCAGTACAATGATGGTATCTTTACTTTAGCCAGATATCTTTTAAAAATTAGAAAAAGATGTTTTACATTTACGCATATATTTATCATTTCAGATGATGATATTCTTTTCTGTTTCCATCTGGTGTCCTTTCCATTCAGTCTGAATACCTTCTCTTCAGCATTCATATAGGAAAGACCTGCTGGTGATGAATTTTCTCAGCTTTCATTTATCTGAAAAGTTGTTCCATCTTCATTATTGAAGGTATTTTAACTGATTATTGCATTTTCAGCCCTTAAAAATGTTGTTTTATTGTATTCTGTCTATTGTTTCTGTTGAGAGGTCAGTTGCCATTGACATCATTGTTTCCTACATGTTATGTTTCTTTCATTGATTGTGACTTTCAGATTTTTTTTTAGATTTTGCTTTTAGCAGTTTTACTATGATATGCTTCGGTGTGTTCTGTCTATTCTTAATTATGCTTGGATTTTCCTGAGCTTCTTGGATCTGTACATTGGTACTTCTCATCAAATTGAGGAACACTTTAGCCACTATTCTTTCAAAAATGTTCTAACCCTTTTCTCTTTTCCTTCTCCTCTACACCTACCCGCCACCTCTGAAAACCCCGTTATTCCTGTGTTAGACCATGCGGTTACCCCCACTGATGACTGGGGCTCTATCTATGGTTTTTCAATATTTTTTTCTCTGTTCTTCAATTTAGGTATGTTCTATTGGTCTTATTCAAGTTCACTGATCCTTTTATCTGTAGTATCCAACTTACTATTTTGCTCATGCAATAAACTTTATTTCATGTGTTATACTTATCAATTCTTTTTTTTATAGTTTCCATTTATTGTCTGAGAGTCTCTATTGGTACACCCATTATAACTGTTTCTTTAAATCCTTAAACATACTTATGATATATGGTTGAAGTCTTGATCTTTGATTACCAACATTTGATTCATCTTAGAGTCTGTTTCTACTACAGAGCTTTTTACTTGATTATGGGTCACATTTTTCACCTCTTCACATGTGTACCAATTTTTTTTTTAATTATATGCTGGATGTTGTTAATAGCAAATTGTAGGGAGTCTATATTAAGTGATCTTTCTACAAAAGGTAGTGAGTTCTGTTCTGGCAATCTGTTTAATTACAGGCAGATAACTTTTTGCCCTTTCAGGCTTAGTTTTATTCTTGGTAAGGACAAGTCTATTTTGATTTTGAACTTAATTCATGAACCTGACCCTTACTCCTATGGTGGGTGCTTTTCTGTAGTCACAACTGGAAGTCTGAGGTGCCTACTGAGTTCCCTCCACTCTAGTTGGGATTAAAGTCCAGTGTCTTCCAACAGTTCCTGGTCTCTGGTATCATCGTACGGCACTCAACCACACAGGGCTCGTAGAGTCTTACTCTGTCGAAATGCCATCTAGACCTTGGCCAACAATTCACAGCAAATCCCCACGCAAACTACTGCCATTTCCCATGCAGCTCCCTTTTCTCACATACCCTTCACTGCAAATTTCAGGCATAGCAGCAGGTCAAACTATTCCCATTTCCTCTTGGCTCAGTGAGACTTCAAATCTACTGGGGTTCTACTACTATATTTGATAGCAGGGAAGTGCTTCCAAGAAGAAAGTCAGGGAGGTCATGGAGCTCTTTGAATTTTTTTCTTTGCTCAAGGTTTCCCATCCTGTGCTGTGTTTAGTTCAGTGCCAGAAAACAGTTGCCTCATATAATTTGTGTCATTTTATAGTTGTTTGTTGTGGAGGGAGAGGCACAGTACTGGTTACTTTATCATCGTAGCACAAATCCCAGCAAGACAGTTTTATTGCTGGATAAAGGAGATCAAGGAAACTGCCGGAGGTGAGGCAGGTTGAGGGTGGTAAGGGAGACAGGGGCCTTTAGAGTTAATATAGAGCCTGTGACTTGAGAGGTTTTGCAACAAGCTACATCCGTACTTTAAAATATAAAAGTGGAGGAAAGATGAACTTCAGGAATCAAGCCAGTAACACACACAGTGAGAAGTCTTTTGGGAAGATAGCAAATCTGATTAGAAATTAGAGTTAACCTAAATCTAATTTCCCTCCTTTTGCCATTAATCTTTAGCAAGTAGCTGTCCCATATAATGTTAAGTCATAATAAAAAGAAACCAACCCAGAACTGATAATGAATTGTAAAAATTGAAGAATAAACGAATATAAACCAAATTCCACTGAAGATCATACAGTGCACAAGGAATTACATAAGTAAAGTTACCAATAATTCAGACAAAAAGTCCTCTATATTTTCAGTCAAATTACAGAAATGCTGTATTTTTTTTTATATAAATTTATTTATTTTGATTTTATTTATTTTTGGCTGCATTGGGTCTTTGTTGCTGAGTGCGGGCTTTCTCTAGTTGTGGCGAGTGGGGGCTGCTCTTCGTTGCGGTGCGCGGGCTTCTCATTGCGGTGGCTTCTCTTGTTGTGGAGCACGGGCTCTAGGCGGACAGGCTTCAGTAGTTGTGGCACGTGTGTTCAGTAGTTGTGGTGCATGGGCTTAATTGCTCCACAGCATGTGGGATATTCCCGGACCAGGGCTCAAACCTATGTCCCCTGAACTGGCAGATTCTTAACCACTGTGCCACCAGGGAAGCCCAAAATGCTATATTTCAAGTTGATTTTACATAATAAAATAGAACATCAAAAGAGCTAAAGCATTTTATCATGATTTTATAAGACAATAGATGCAGATGGAAAGCAGACTGAGAAATATCAGGAAAAAAGTGAAATCAAAAACATAAATAAAGGTTTTTGATTGCTCCCTCTTCACAGACACACAAATAACCACAACTAAGAATTATAAAGAACAGGTATGAAAAATAAATTTTATATATATATATATATAGATACAAGGATTATAGAGAAAATGTTAAACGTAGAGGAAAATGAGACAAAATAAAACATAGCTGGTGTTCTTAAGGGGGAAAAAAGAAAAAAAAAGCAGAAT
Source organism: Delphinapterus leucas (assembly GCF_059928025.1). Taxonomy (NCBI): domain Eukaryota; kingdom Metazoa; phylum Chordata; class Mammalia; order Artiodactyla; family Monodontidae; genus Delphinapterus; species Delphinapterus leucas. The sequence goes on along the minus strand of NC_143136.1, from coordinate 23,401,217 downwards.
AAATGGAAGAGAAAAACATAAAGATATAGTGAAAGAATAACTACTTACTAGGATAACAAAAGTCTAAGATGGAAATTGCTATCAAGCCATGCCATGGTGAAATTTCTGAACTCCAATGTTTGCAAAAGAACTGTTAGGGCTATGGGTATAAAAAGCAAATCATCCACAAAGGAAGTTAGACAGGAAAGGGAAGAGAGATTCGGCTGGCCTCAGACTTTGCCCCTGGTATGAGACAGTGAAACATTCCTCCACAAGCATTGGAGGAGGAGAACTGATGTTCCCAAGATATTACAACCATTCAGAATTGCTCTTGAAGTACTGAATAATCAAGAAAATATATAAAAGTATGGGTTCAGAGGATTAATTTAAATAGATATTAATTGAACACTAGGAGGATGGGAGGCACTGAGCAACACTGGGATTTGTGATTACTGATCATATGTGTGTGTTATAATTTTTGACATTGTAAGATTAACAAAATGATTTCAAAAAATTGGTAGGTGAATAAAAGAAACATGGGAGCAATTATATACATGTTATAATTATAAACATTTCCTTTTTAAATTATACTTTCTATAAATGAAATATGACTAAAAATAACATACTTAATATTTTCTTAATGTGAGGATGTTTTTTAGAGAATGATATTTCATAATAAACTATTGACTTTCTTATATAATTTAATTTAATAATTTACTACATTATATAATATATAATTTTCATTTTTTTATGAAATCAATCTCTCTTTTTCTCTGTCATAGAGCTATATCTGGAGCAATTACTCTAATAGTTAAAGATGATTATGTCAATATAGTGGGCTTTGGAATATAAACGTTTAAAGAAATGTTTTATACTTATATTTTGAGAATCATTAGAAAACAGCAAGTAAAATTTCTGCAAAAACAGTACTTCTTTAAAAATAAAAGAAAAGAATTTATCCTGTAAGTTTTAGCACACATCTCAAAAAAATGTCATAAATAAAATCTGAGCATACTTACAAATATCCAAATATATTTTTGAGGGGTCAGGTATTAAATATTTTAGGCTTGTGAACCATATGGTCTCTCATAACTGTGCAACTCTGCTGTTGTCATGGGAAAGCAGCGATAGACATGTGTAAGCAAATTGATGTGTTCCAATAAATCATTCTTTGCGAAAATAGGCAGCCAGCCATGGGCCATGGTTTTTGACCCCTGGTGTATATTGACCTTTCATCAACCTTAATGATCAAAATATTATCAGCCTCTCTCAGAAATATTAAGATAAAGAAACAGATACAAAATGGCCCTGATTAATGAATTTATTGATTTTATTTCCTTGTTCCTGACATTAATTACTATAATACTTCACTTTGATATGAAAAGTCTCAATCAAGGGGCAAAACTGAGTAACTTACATACGTATCCACATAAATCTTAATATTTTCTAACTTCTCAAAAAAGCCAAAATTTAAGTAAGGAGGAACTAACTTTGCTCCAAACAGTTCTTAGATGTTATGCTCAATTTGACTTCTTCCCTTGCCTTTTACATTTACAACCTTGGTCAAAAATCTCAGATTGTCGAAGCTAAATTGTACCTCTCAGTGTATCAGATTAAGTAATCTCATTCTCACAAGAAGGACCCCTACTGCCCCTGAGGTTAATAACTTCTCTATGGTAACCCTGCTAGTTCTTGTCAAAGTTAGGACTGGAACCCAGGCTACCAGCTCCCATAGCAGAGTTTTTTCCACTCCACCATACTGTCATGTATGGCATGGCTCAAGCCAGACAGCCATCAGCTGATCAGAGCTTAATGAGCTGGTTATCATACTAGAAATATACCTATATTGACTCCTCTGTTCTCAGCATTATTAGTTATCCTGTTTCTTCTCTATTTTTAAAGTAGGTTTATAAATAAAGTTAATTAAAAGACAATCAAACATTACAAATGAGAAGTGATACGGCTCTATGAATATATCCTGCTTCATTAAGAAACGGTCCTTTCATAAAATGGCAAAAGGCAAAGCTGCAGATGTCTTTCCTTATGAGTTATTTCTAATCATTTAAATCAGTGGTTCTCAGACTTCTGTGAGTATCGAATCAACTGGAGAGCTTGTAAAACACAGACAGTTGGGCCCCAGCCCCAGAGTTTCTGATTCAGTGGGTTTAGGATGAGGCCCAATTTGCATTTCTGATATGTTCCCAAGGGATGCTGATGCTGCTGGTCTGGGTAAAACACTTTGAGAACCACGGGTTTAGATTTGTTAATTCACACTTCTGCTCAGGCTCCATCTCAGATCCAGTGAAACAGAATGTCTGGGGCTTGAGGTGGAGTATCTTCTAAAAGTATCTCAGGTGATTCTAACGTAAACCCAAGCAGCTGAGGTGGGGGTGGGGCGGGGGGAGGAAGAGAGACTGAGCAACTTAAAGTAGTTTCTCTGGTCTTCCCATATTATGAAATGTTTTCTTCCTCAGTGTATTCCTTTATGAGATGGGAACAGTTTTTAAGTAGTCATTTCATGATAAGGAATAAATGAGGTAGTATAAAGATGACTTTACCAACTGACTTTATAAATTGAATGTAATTTAAATTTAGTCAATTTTATGCTGCTAATTCTATAAAGTGCTTAGAATACAAGGTGGTTGTAGAACTCTCCTTTTAAAATGTTATTTTTGTACATCTTGCCACTTGTAAAGCTACTTTATGCCTCAGATACTTGAACTATCTTTGTTAGCATTATATAGACAGCATAAGAAACATGTAGCGCTAAGTCCTACAGCTTTAACTCTTACTGTTTCTTTATACAGTGAAAGATGCAGATGCACTTTGTATGGACATACAGATTCTGTGAACAGCATCGAGTTTTTTCCTTGCTCCAACATTCTTCTCACAGGTTCTGCAGATAAGTCCCTGTCTGCATGGGATGCAAGAACGGTAAGCAAATCATCAACACTTTTTCCAATTTTGGTAGGTCTAGTCACTCTTAGTCACTTTTCAGGTATTAGATACAATTTATGAAGTAATTGTACAGGGGCATGTAGGTTAAAAGAATGGTAATAAGTTCCTATTTACAAGATCTTGTCTATGTGCTTTTATGTACCCTGCCTCCTAAAAGTAGGACTATAAAAATAATGTAATTACTTCATTAAACATTAATGCAACAATTTTTTTTTTTTTTTTTTTCGGTACTCGGGCCTCTCACTGTTGTGGCCTCTCCCATTGCGGAGCACAAGCTCCGTACGCGCAGGCTCAGCGGCCATGGCTCACGGTCCTAGCCGCTCCACAGCACGTGGGATCTTCCCGGACTGGGGCACAAACCCGTGTCCCCTGCATCGGCAGGCAGACTCCCAACCACTGCACCACCAGGGAAGCCCAACAATTTTTTATTGAGATAGAAACTCTGCTGATACATTACATATGACAGGGAAACGCATAGCACCTCTCCTTAAGGACTTTGTAGCTTGGAAAGGAAGGAGAAACGAGATTTTAATGCAATGAGGTATGTGTTAAAATGGAAGAGGATATAAGACGCAGGGGTAAAGCAAGAAGGAGAACTCTTATCTGCCTAGAAGGCTGTGGATGGATCCCAAGAGGAGGCTGTGCTTGAGCTGAGATTTGGAGGGTAAGTAGGATATACCAGGTAATCTCGAGAAGGCGGATTCCAGGAAACAGCAGTGCATGTACAAAGCCATAGAAGTATGAGGCTACAAAGGCATATTCTGAGAGTAATAATATGTTTGAATAGAGCTTAAGGAAGGAGGAAGAAAAAACAAGCAAGAGTATACAGATGGACAAGGACAAGATCATTAAGTATCTGATTGAAATTTTATAGTTTTCAGAAGGAGTCTATTAAAGCATGTTAAGCAAACAGGGTAACACAATCAGGTTAGCCTTTTAGAAAGATTAATTTGATAGTAGAGTTAAGGGAGTCATTCTCATATAGGAGGCTTGTACAGTAGGCTGTGAGCAGATGAGAATTTGAACTAGGAGACTGTGAGAGTATAAAGGAAAGTATGGATTCAAGATAAGGGGTTTAACTCTTACAATTTGAAGAGTGACTGGATGTGGAGATAATGGGAGGAAAGAAAAGGGGTTTAAAGGTGACCAACTGTCCTAGTTTATCTAGCTAAGACTGAGAGTTTTCCTGGGTTGTGGGATTTTTCAGTGTTAAAACTAGATAATCCTGGGTTACTGTGGCTTCAGAAGTGAATTAGATGTGAAGAAATGGAGACAGAATTTGGGAACTACATTTTCAAAGAGTTTGGCTGTGGAGATGAAGAAGAGAAAAGTCTATACCTGTAGGATCCAAATAGAGGTCTCCCTTGTTCAAATAGGAGACAGCATGTTTATTTGCTTAGCGGTAGGGGAGAGGAAGGGATTAAAGATTCAGGAAAGAGCAAACACAACTAATTGAGCACACACTTCAGTAATTTGAGGCATGCCAAAATATGCAAAACAGGGTCGCCATATTTGTTCTTAGCAACATTTGATGAGGATAATGTAGGAGTCTATACTTAAAAGAAAAAAAAATCCATATTTTATGATTCGTGAGTCAGGAAAGAAACGCAACTTGTAATGTTTCCCATTTATCTTCCCGTACACAATGCATGATTGACATCAATAAAGGAATATGATGATGAGCATCCAGATAGTATGAACAGGGACCCGAGTTCATTATGGGAGGCTCTGTTTAGTCCTCTGAGGCAAATTGATTTAGGATAAATAGAGAATAAGGAGACCTTAGGTTCACTTATTATAGAAAAACAGCTAATGGTAGAATGACAAATACCTTAGACACAACTGCACATGTTGCAGCATGTCAAGGGGCAGCAGTCAAGGGGCACTGTGGGAAAAGTGTATCAGCCATGAATTAAGAGTAAAATCAGAATGATTTGTTGTTGGGTAAAAAAGGTGCCACAGCCTCCTTCTTGCTTTAAAATAGCTTAGACCCTGGTGCAACAGAATTCACTCCTGCTAATGGAGCATCAATGAAAAAGCAAGATTTTCAATGCATTTAGCCTAAATACTTACATGTGAAGTGTGTATAAAAGCCATTGGTAAAGGAAAACCCACAGAGAAAATATCAATTTAGTAGTGACCTAAATTTTATGCTCATTTTATTTTGATATCAGATTTTTTTTTTGTCTGTCTCTCAGAGTGCTATAACTGAATGTTATCAGAAAACATGTCTCTTATTTATTTTCTTTCCTGTAAAAAACTGGAGCACTAATGCTTGGAAGTAAAACTGCTCTTACAAAGAGAAGTTGCCTCTCGCGTATCTGCCTTAAATGCCTAGAGTTGCCTACTGATGGTGGCCTTCCTACCTCTTGTTGGGAACTCCTTGTATACTGGTCTTATTTCCTACAATATGTCTGAGAGCGGGAGAAAAGAGGGATTCAGCACAGCACAGGGCATTTAGCATGCATCAGGATAACATGTGGATTGAATGTATGTCCATAAAAAGGTTGTATTTCTTTAATCAATATTAATATATATTTTTCAAATTGGTTTTAATGGCAAATTAAAACTTTTATTATTAATGTTATGATTACAATTGTATTAGTAGTATGCATGCTAGGTTTATAGTCATTAATACTAGGGAAAGGACTCTAAAATACTTTGGTATAAATAAAATGTTCATAAATTATGGTAAATACATCAATGATTAGAAATGAAGTTCATTTAGTTTATTTTCTGAAAATATTCCAAACCAGATGTTAAAATATATATATTTAAATTGGTATCTATATAAAATAGAATTAGCATGTAAAACAAAGGGAAATTCACTTAATTTAGGTTATTAATTATTAGACAATTCAAGTTGTTAACTATAAAAGACTACAAAAAATATATGACAGCAACTCTAGAATTAAACAGAATCATTTCACTTGAGTTGCATTAGCAATTCCGGTGACTAGTTTCACATCTACCACATTTTTTTTAAAACACAAAACAAAACAAAAAAATGGAAACAGCCAGATTTTTAAAAATTCATATTTTATATATAGTTTTTTTTTTACATCTTTATTGGAGTATAATTGCTTTACAATGGTGTGTTAGTTTCTACTTTATAACAAAGTGAATCAGTTATACATATACATATGTTCCCATATCTCTTCCCGTTTGTGTCTCCCTCCCTCCCACCCTCCCCATCCCACCCCTCCAGGCGGTCACAAAGCACCGAGCTGATTTCCCTGTGCTATGCAGCTGCTTCCCACTAGCTATGTACCTTACGTTTGGTAGTGTATATATGTCCATACCTCTCTCGTGCTTTGTCACAGCTTACCCTTCCCCCTCCCCATATCCTCACGTCCATTCTCTAGTAGGTCTGTGTCTTTATTCCTGTCTTACCCCTAGGTACTTCATGACATTTTTTTTCTTAAATTCCATATATATGTGTTAGCATATGGTATTTGTTTTTCTCTTTCTGACTTACTTCACTCTGTATGACAGACTCTAGGTCTATCCACCTCATTACAAATAGCACAATTTCGTTTCTTTTTATGGCTAAGTAATATTCCATTGTATATATGTGCCACATCTTCTTTATCCATTCATCTGATGATGCACACGTAGGTTGTTTCCATCTGCAGGCTATTGTAAATAGAGCTGCAATGAACATTTTGGTACATGACTCTTTTTGAATTATGGTTTTCTCAGGGTATATGCCCAGTAATGGGATTGCTGGGTCACATGGTAGTTCTATTTGAAGTTTTTTAAGGAACCTCCAAACTATTCTCCACAGTGGCTGTATCAGTTTACATTCCCACCAACAGTGCAAGAAGGTTCCCTTTTCTTCACAACTTCTCCAGTATTTATTGTTTCTAGATTTTTTGATGATGGCCATTCTGACTGGTGTGAGATGATATCTCACTGTAGTTTTGATTTGCATTTCTCTAATGATTAGTGATGTTGAGCATTCTTTCATGTGTTTGTTGGCAGTCTGTATATCTTCTTTGGAGAAATGTCTATTTAGGTCTTCTGCCCATTTTTGGATTGGGTTGTTTGTTTTTTTGTTATTGAGCGGCATAAGCTGCTTATAAATTTTGGAGATTAATCCTTTGTCAGTTGCTTCATTTGCAAACATTTTCTCCCATTCTGAGGGTTGTCTTTTGGTCTTGTTTATGGTTTCCTTCGCTGTGCAAAAGGTTTGAAGTTTCATTAGGTCCCATTTGTTTATTTTTGTTTTTATTTCCATTTCTCTAGGAGGTGGGTCAAAAAGGATCTTGCTGTGATTTATGTCATAGAGTGTCCTGCCTATGTTTTCCTCTAAGAGTTTGATAGTGTCTGGCCTTACATTTAGGCCTTTAATCCATTTTGAGTTTATTTTTGTGTATGGTGTTAGGGAGTGTTCTAATTTTATTCTTTTACATGCAGCTGTCCAGTTTTCCCAGCACCACTTATTGAAGAGGCTGTCTTTTCTCCACTGTATATTCTTGCCTCCTTTATCAATGATAAGGTGACCATATGTGCGTGGGTTTATCTCTGGGCTTTCTATCCTGTTCCATTGATCTATCTTTCTGTTTTTGTGCCAGTACCATACTGTCTTGATTACTGTAGCTTTGTAGTATAGTCTGAAGTCAGGGAGCCTATTTCCTCCAGCTCCAATTTTTGTTCTTAAGATTGCTCTGGTTATTCGGGGTCTTTTGTGTTTCCATACAAATTGTGAAATGTTTTGTTCTAGTTCTGTGAAAAATGCCTGTGGTAGTTTGATAGGGATTGCATTGAATCTGTAGATTGCTTTGGGTAGTAGAGTCATTTTCACAATGTTGATTCTTCCAATCGAAGAACATGGTATATCTCTCCATCTGTTTGTATCATTTTTAATTTCTTTCATCAGTGTCTTATAATTTTCTGCATACAGGTCTTTTGTCTCCTTACGTAGGTTTATTCCTAGATATTTTATTCTTTTTGTTGCAGTGGTAAATGGGAGTGTTTTTTTGATTTCACTTTCAGAATTTTCATCATTAGTGTATAGGAATGCCAGAGATTTCTGTGCATTAATTTTGTATCCTGCTACTTTACCAAATTCATTGATTAGCTCTAGTAGTTTTCTGGTAGCATCTTTAGGATTCTCTATGTATAGTATCATGTCATCTGCAAACAGTGACAGCTTTACTTCTTCTTTTTCGATTTGGATTCCTTTTATTTCCTTTTCTTCTCTGATTGCTGTGGCTAAAACTTCCAAAACTATGTTAATAATAGTGGTGAGAGTGGGCAACCTTGTCTTGTTCCTGATCTTAGTGGAAATGCTTTCAGTTTTTCACCATTGAGGACAATGTTGGCTGTGGGTTTGTCATATATGGCATTTATTGTGTTGAGGAAAGTTCCCTCTATGCCTACTTTCAAGAGGGTTTTTATCATAAATAGGTAGTGAATTTTGTCGAAAGCTTTCTCTGCATCTTTTGAGATGATCACATGGTTTTTCTCCTTCAATTTGTTAATATGGTGTATCACATTGATTGTTTTGCGTATATTGAAGAATCCTTGCATTCCTGGAATAAACCCCACTTGATCATGGTGTATGATCCTTTTAATGTGCTGTTGGATTCTGTTTGCTAGTATTTTGTTGAGGAATTTTGCATCTATGTTCATCAGTGATATTGGCCTATAGTTTTCTTTCTTTGTGACATCCTTGTCTGGTTTTGTTATGAAGGTGATGGTGGCCTCGTAGAATGAGTTTGGGAGTGATCCTCCCTCTGCTATATTTTGGAAGAGTTTGAGAAGGATAGGTGTTAGCTCTTCTCTAAATGTTTCATAGAATTCACCTGTGAAGCCATCTGGTCCTGGGCTTTTGTTTGTTGGAAGATTTTTAATCACAGTTTCAATTTCAGTGCTTGTGATTGGTCTGTTCATAATTTCTATTTCTTCCTGATTCAGTCTTGGAAGGTTGTGCATCTCTAAGAATTTGTCCATTTCTTCCAGGTTGTCCATTTTATTGGCATAGAGTTGCTTGTAGTAATCTCTCATGATCTTTTGTATTTCTGCAGTGTCAGTTGTTACTTCTCCTTTTTCATTTCTAATTCTATTGATCTGAGTCTTCTTCCTTTTTTCCCTGATGAGTCTGGCTAATGGTTTATCAATTTTGTTTAACTTCTCAAAGAACCAGCTTTTAGTTTTATTGATCTTTGTTATTGTTTCCTTCATTTCTTTTTCATTTACTTCTGACCTGATTTTTATGATTTCTTTCCGTCTGCTAACTTGGGGTTTTTTTGTTCTTCTTTCTCTAATTGCTTTAGGTGCAAGTTTAGGTTGTTTATTCAAGATGTTTCTTGTTTCTTAAGGTAGGATTGTATTGCTATAAACTTCCCTCTTACAACTGCTTTTGCTGCATCCCATAGATTTTGGGTCATCGTGTCTCCATTGTCATTTGTTTCTAGGTATTTTTTTAATTTCCTCTTTGATTTCTTCAGTGGTCACTTCGTTATTAAGTAGTGTATTGTTTAGCCTCCATGTGTTTGTATTTTTTACAGATCTTTTCCTGTAATTGATATCTAGTCTCATATCATTGTGGTCATAAAAGATACTTGAAACAATTTCAATTTTCTTAAATTTACCAAGGCTTCACTTGTGACCCAAGATATGATCTATTCTAGAGAATGTTCCATGAGCACCTGAGAAAAATGTGTATTCTGTTGTTTTGCGATGGAATGTCCTATAAATATCAATTAAGTCCATCTTGTTTAATGTATCATTTAAAGCTTGTGTTTCCTTATTTATTTTCATTTTTGATGATCTGTCCATTGGTGAAAGTGGAGTGTTAAAGTCCCCTACTATGAACGTGTTACTGTCGATTTCCCCTTTTATGGCTGTTAGTATTTGCCTTATGTATTGAGGTGCTCCTATGTTGGGTGCATAAATACTTACAATTGTTATATCTTCTTCTTGGATCGATACCTTGATCATTATGTAGTGTCCTTCTTTGTCTCTTCTAATAGTCTTTATTTTAAAGTCTATTTTGTCTGATATGAGAATTGCTACTCCAGCTTTCTTTTGATTTCCATTTGCATGAAATATCTTTTTCCATCCTCTTAACTTTCAGTCTTTATGTGTCTCTAGGTCTGAAGTGGGTCTTTTGTAGACAGCATATATATGGGTCTTGTTTTTGTATCCATTCAGCCAATCTGTGCCTTTTGGTGGGAGCATTTAGTGCATTTACATTTAAGGTAATTATCGATATGTATGTTCCTATTCCCATTTTCTTAATTGTTTTGGGTTTGTTATTGTAGATCTTTTCCTTCTCTTGTGCTTCTTGCCTAGAGAAGTTCCTTTAGCAGTTGTTGTAAAGCTGGTTTGGTGGTGCTGAACTCTCTCAGCTTTTGCTTGTCTGTAGATGTTTTAATTTCTCCATCAAATCTGAATGAGATCCTTGCTGGGTTGAGTAATCTTGGTTGCAGGTTTTTCTCTTTCATCACTTTAAATATGTCCTGCCAGTCCCTTCTGGCTTGTAGAGTTTCTGCTGAAACATCAGCTGTTAACCTTATGGGGATTCCCTTGTGTGTTATTTGTTGTTTTTCCCTTGCTGCTTTTAATATGTTTTCTTTGTATTTAATTTTTGACAGTTTGATTAATATGTGTCTTGGCGTATTTCTCCTTGGATTTATGCTGTATGGGACTCTCTGTGCTTCCTGGACTTGATTAACTGTTTCCTTTCCCATATTAGGGAAGTTTTCAACTATAATCTCTTCAAATATCTTCTCAGTCCCTTTCTTTTTCTCTTCTTCTTCTGGAACCCCTATAATTCGAATGTTGGTGCATTTAATGTTGTCCCAGAGGTCTCTGAGACTGTTCTCAGTTCTTTTCATTCCTTTTTCTTTATTCTGCTCTGCAGTAGTTATTTCCACTATTTTATCTTCCAGGTCACTTATCCGTTCTTCTGCCTCAGTTATTCTGCTATTGATCCCATCTAGAGTATTTTTAATTTCATTTATTGTGTTGTTCATCGTTGTTTGTTTCATCTTTAGTTCTTCTAGGTCCTTGTTAAATGTTTCTTGCATTTTGTCCATTCTATTTCCAAGATTTTGGATCATGTTTACTATCATTATTCTAAATTATTTTTCAGGTAGACTGCCTGTTTCCTCTTCATTTGTTAGGTCTGGTGTGTTTTTATCTTGATCCTTCATCTGCTGTGTGTTTTTCTGTCTTCTCATTTTGCTTATCTTACTGTGTTTGGGGTTTCCTTTTTGCAGGCTGCAGGCTCGTATTTCCCGTTGTTTTTGGTGTCTGTCCCCAGTGGCTAAGGTTGGTTCAGTGGATTGTGTAAGCTTCCTGGTGGAGGGGACTAGTGCCTGTGTTCTGGTGGATGAGGCTGGATCTTGTCTTTCTGGTGGGCAGGTCCACGTCTGATGGTGTGTTTTGGGGTGTCTGTGGACTTATTATGATATTAGGCAGCCTCTCTGCTAATGGGTGGGGTTGTGTTCCTGTCTTGCTAGCTGTTTGGCATAGGATGTCCATCACAGTAGCTTGCTGGTCGTTGAGTGAAGCTGGGTGCTGGTGTTGAGATGGGGATCTCTGGGAGATTTTCACCGTTTGATATTATGTGGAGCTGGGAGTTCTCTTGTGGACCAGTGTCGTGAAGTTGGCTCTCCCACCTCAGAGGCACAGCACTGACTCTGGCTGCAGCACCAAGATCCTTTCATCCACATGGCTCATTATAAAAGGGAGAAAAAGTAGAAAGAAAGAATTAGTAGAAGTAGAAAGAAAGAAAGAAGGAAAGAAAGAAAGGAGGAAGGGAGGGAGGGAGGAAGGAAGGAAGGAGGGAGGGAAGGAAAAAAAGAAAGAAAGAATATAAAGTAAAATAAAATAAAGTAAGATAAAATATAATAGTTATTAAAATAAAAAAATAATTGTTAAGAAAAAAAGAAAAAAAATTAAAAAAAAACAAAACAAAACGGGTGGATAGAACCCTAGGACAAATGGTGGAAGCAAAGCTATACAGCATAAATCTTGCTCTCAAAGTTCACCTCCTCAATTTGGGATGATTCGTTGTCTATTGATGTATTCCACAGACATCAAGTTGATTGTGGAGCTTTAATCCGCTGCTTCTGAGGCTGCTGGGAGAGACTTCCCTTTCTCTTCTTTGTTCTCACAGCTCCCAGGGGCTCAGCTTTGGATTTGGCCCCTCCTCTGCGTGTAGGTCGCTGGAGGGCGTCTGTTCTTCGCTCAGACAGGACGGGGTTAAAGGAGCCACTGATTCGGGGGCTCTGGCTCACTCAGGCCAGGGGGAGGGAGGGGCACAGAGTGCGGGGCGAGACTGCGGCGGCAGAGGCCGGGGTGACGTTGCACCAGCCTGAGGCACGCTGTGCGTTGTCCCGGGGGAGTTGTCCCTGGATCCCGGGACCCTGGCAGTGGCGGGCTGCACAGGCTCCCCGGAAGGGGGGTGTGGATAGTAACCTGTGCTCGCACACAGGCTTCTTGGTGGCGGCAGCAGCAGCCTTAGCGTCTCATGCCCGTCTCTGGGGTCCGCGCTTTTAGCCGCGGCTCGCGCCCGTCTCTGGAGCTCCTTTAAGCAGCACTCTTAATCCCCTCTCCTCACGCACCAGGAAACAAAGAGGGAAGAAAAAATCTCTTGCCTCTTCGGCAGCTCCAGACTTTTCCCCGGACTCCCTCCCGGCCAGCTGTGGCGCACTAGCCCCTTCAGGCTGTTTTCACGCCGCCAACCCCAGTCCTCTCCCGGCGCTCCGACTGAAGGCGACCGAAGCCGACCGAAGCCCGAGCCTGAACTCCCAGCCCTGCCTGCCCCGGCGGGTGAGCAGACGAGCCTCTCAGGCTGGTGAGTGCCGGTCGGCCCTGATCCTGTGTGCGGGAATCTCTCCGCTTTGCCCTCCACACCCCTGTGGCTGTGCTCTCCCCTGCGGCCCCGAAGCTTTCCCCCTCCGCCACCCGCAGTCTCCGCCCGCGAAGGGGCTTCCTAGTGTGTGGAAACGTTTCCTCCTTCACGGCTCCCTCCCACTGGTGCAGGTCCCGTCCCTATCCTTTTGTCTGTTTTTTCTTTTTCCTTTTGCCCTACCCAGGTACGTGGTGGTGGTGGTGGGTTCTTGCCCTTTGGGAGGTCTGAGGTCTTCTGCCAGCGTTCAGTAGGTGTTCTGTAGGATTGTTCCATGTGTAGATGTATTTCTGGTGTATATGTGGGGAGGAAGGTGATCTCCGCGTCTTACTCTTCCGCCATCTTCCAGGTTACTTCTATATATAGTTTTTAAAGGGTACATGTTATTTATATAATATGAAATTATTAGCTTTTTTATTTCACAATGATTTGTGAAGAAGTTAAAAATAAATTTATTTTTGTAGTTAAATATTATGAGACGTTGAAAACAGTAACCAGGATAGCTGTAGTTTTTTTCTGTGTAATAGTAAAAAGTGTACAGCATATTGATATGGATGGTATTATTAGACTTGTAATATCAACTACATCTGTAGTATTCTGGTATTCTCCTTTTTTATAACTTTTATATTATGTTAATTCCTTGATAAATGGTAAACTGTCAGGTGGTACTGAAAGACTGAATGTAAAATGAGATGAATGACTTCCTTCACAGTAAAGCAAAAGCAGAACATGTTGTCACCTCAATGTGATCAACTAGTATTGAGAAATTTTCTAAAATATTTTTTTGATGAAACATGAATATGACCAGTGGATTATACCTCTTTCTCCCATTCCCAAACATATACTAGTCTTAAATCATTAACCTAATCTAACAGCTTATTGTCAAAGATAATGAATGTGGAGACCTCTAAGTCAGTCTCTAAGTCAACTGGACAGATCGGCTCTGAATTTTGTGGGAGACAAGGGAAGGAGTATAAATCTTTGTAATTACCAAATGGAGGCTATTAAATAGCTTGCAGTTTGGAAACTCATGAAATTGCTCTGTTTTATAGGACTACATGCAGAGTATTTTTCCTCAAAGTTATGAAACAAAATTATTAAAATTAAAAAAGAAGATTGTAATATTGTCAGAAAATGATGTATAATATAGTACATTTAATGAAAACTTATAATGCCGTCTCAAAAAGCGACATGAAGGGCTTCCCTGGTAGCGCAGTGGTTGAGAGTCTGCCTGCCGATGCAGGGGACACGGATTCGTGCCACGGTCCGGGAAGGTCCCACATGCCGCGGAGCGGCTGGGCCTGTGAGCCATGGCCGCTGAGCCTGCGCGTTCGGAGCCTGTGCTCCGCAACGGGAGAGGCCACAACAGTGAGAGGCCCGCGTACTGAAAAAAAAAAAAAAAAAAAAGCGACATGAAAAATTCAAATATACATCAGTGATTTGGAAGCCTATTTAAAATAAAGGCCGAGATTATTAGTCATTCACAAGTCCAATGAAAATATTAAGGCTTTAGAATGTTTTTGAAAAAAAGAAAAAAAAGAATGTGCTCACTGTACAGTAAAACATAGAATAGAATGAGTAATATGTCTGTGAGTTCAGAGCTAGGCTGACAAAGATCAGAGTTGCTGACATTTTGCCTCTTGCAATGAATCAGACACACAGAGTTCATGGCCTGGACTGCCTTTGGTGTCCATGTCTTGCTCCCTAGACTAACTGCAGGCTCTAGTCCAGCATACTGTGTTGTCCCAACTTAGCTGTAGCCAAAAGATCCTGTAACTGACCACTCTGAGTTCCTATGAAGTGAAAAAACTGAGAACTCACCAAAAAAGTTACTCTTGGGTCCTGTGTGGTGCTAACCCATTGTGGACTCCACAGTTCAACCTGCGCCCTGCCTAGGCTGTTGTTCTCCTCAGATGCTATCTGGTGAACTCTTAAAGGAGCCTGACATTGTTCAGAAGCCCAAATGTGGAAACAAAAGCAAAGATTGTACCTTCTCTCTCTAGGTTTTATTCCTTAGCCACATTCAGCTTAGTAATATTTATTGAAGATCTTTGTGCCAGGCAATATCCTGGGTTCTGGACTGTTGACTGTGACAGAGTCCCTGCCCTCAGTGTACACACAGTCTACTAGGGAGCAGACATAAAGGGAAATTATCTTAAAATTAAAGGTAGTAATTGAAATATACTTGATATAAACTCAATATAACTATAGCTTTGGCTTCTTGTGCCAAAGCTCACTATTCCAAGAGGTGATTTAGTGAATAGAACTTATTGAATACCTACTATGTGCCATCACTTTACCTGTAACAGCTATGTAATGCTTAATGGAATCATCATTATCATCTGTATTAGGAACTGAAAAAACAAAGGCTCAGAAGAATAAAATATGTTGCTCAGATCAGCCAATTGGTCAGTGCAAGAGTCAGGAAGCAGGCTGACTCTCCAAACTCAATTCTGTATTTTTATTTTACGGCCTCTAGTTTTAGTTGGTTCTCACTGGCAATCAGAATAGTGTTAAAATGGCATTTCAGTAAGAAAAGATGATTCAATATGCTTACATTTTCAAAAATATTTGTTTAACACTGTAATTCAATGATTCATTAGTCAGATCTATGCTTGGATTTAACAACTATCAGACGTGCAAATGATCCCTCACAAAGACACAAAACTCTAAAGAAAAAAAGTGCATCATGGTCTGTAGCTATCAATTTGGATAATGGATTTTCAAATTCATCCAGTTATGCAGTGGCATTTTTGTTAAAATTTGCTAGGCATTTCTCCCCTCCTGAGGTTGATCAGTTGGTTTTATAAAGTAACTAGAAGTTTTCAACTATTTTAAAACAAAGTAGAAAATTCTTTTCCTACATTTTTAAGGGTTTGACTCAATAGCTTTGAAAGGTGATCGCCCTTACATATTGGCAGGGGAAGCACTTCCAAACAATTGTTATCAAATGCTCCATAGAGCAAGTTTCTTTTTAAAATGATTCCTTTTTTGTTCACTGTTAAAATGTCACCTTTACTTTGATGGAATGATTAACTTTATTATTATTTTCAAAAATACTTGCTTTATAGTACATGGCTAACAAATGCTTTATCAAAACATAAAAGGTCAAGAAATTAGGAATACTTGTGTTTTGGTGAAAAAAGCATATGACTCATCTTTAAGGTCAACTTTGAAATACATGCTTTGCTAAAATGTAACAGTGAAGTTCCCTGAGGGTATGAAACATTTTCTTGGACACTGTCTGATTCATTACAAAAGATTGTGAAGATTCTAATCATCAAAGGATCTATTTGAATAAAATTAAGCAACTTAAAAATACTCAGTGTTCCAAACTGCAATAATATGTTGCAGTACAAGAAGAAAGCTTCACTGCATTGTTTTCCATATATTGTGATGCACCTCGCTTTGGAGACCTCGGTTCAAAGACCTTACATATGTTATACAAATCCTATGCAAAGCTTACTGCTCCCTCACTAAATAAATGTCAGCTACCATCAGTTATTAAACTCACTATATACCAACCATGTGGAATTAGCTAGTATAGCGCAATGATCTTTTCTTTCGAAAAAACCTTTCCTTTGCTATTTTTTTCTAGCTAAAATACCACTTCCTCCCTTCAAATGGAGAGTTTACTTCTATTCTTAAAGATTTACTTATCCTTCCCTAAAAAAAGTTCTCCATTTTTCCCCTGTGCGATTAGGTGTCTCAAGAGGCAACTAAGAAAATTTTATACCACATAGAATTTTACCTTTTTGGGGGGTAAAGTACTTAAAATGTTGAACTTGACAAATGAGGTATTTTTTTTTCCACAAAGAGACAAACCCTACCAATTTGCTGACTTTTTTGTAATAACTAATGGTTTCAGTAACATGGTACCAGCAGTTATGTTTGAAAAATAAATGTGCTTAATTGTGTTTCTATAGAGTCCTTGGCTTAAATCTATGTTATCTTGCATGTATGTCAGACAGTCCAGCACAGTAATAGCACACAGCCATTGTGCCTGGATTCAAACCCAAATTCTGCTGCTTATTGGCAGTGTGGCCTTGGCCATAATTGCCTAAAATCTGTGTACCTCAGTTGCCTCATTTGTAAAATATAGTCATAGCCTCTATCACATAAGGGTATAATGGGGATTAAAGTGCTTAGAAAATTGAAGTGCTTAGAAAATTGACTAATACATGTAAGAACTTAATATATTTTACATATACTTATAGAAACTGTCCTATATCATAGTTGTTTACCTACTAATATTTCTCTAACATGAAACTCTGAGCTTTCTTCTATACTTTCACAGCCTTTGGCATAATAGATGATCAATAGTTGTTGAAGGAAGGAAGGAAAGAAGGGAAGGAGGGAGGAAAGGAGGAAGAGACCAAAAATCAGATGTTTTGCTTTTTGGGTAGGAAAACATTTTATCTGAAAAAAACTCACTGTTTTCTAAAAATTAAAAATAAGTATTTTTTAAAAAATAATACAATAATCCTATAGTAAATAAATCAATTTAATATGTTATAAGGTTTCAAAAGATTATTTACCTCATAAAATGCCACAGTTCTTTTTATATCTTGTATACACCATATAATATCTTTGCAGACATAACACAAATACCATCATTCTTTTTCTCTTATCCTTTGCAGTTAATATAAGTAGCATGACAATGGCCAGCAGTGGGAAGACTAGATTTTTGTATCTGGTTGTCAAGCTTTGAAAAAAGTCATATTTCAATAATGGAAACAATGATTAGTAATGACTGTGTATTCCTAACAAACATGGATAGATTCGTTTTATGGGATTATTTCAATTCTGTAAGGGTTAGAAATAAAGTCATACTTCATGCAGTTTATTTAAGTTGAATCCAATAAAGATGTAGAGTTGAGGTAAAAGAAGGTATAAGAATAAGTAAAATCCCTAACCAATTGTTTAGGATAACTTGAATATTCTTGACAAGATAGCACTTCACTTTTGTCATGGTTAAGACACTGCTTTGCACTGTCTTATATATTGAATTGTATGGATTGGGTTGAATTCTAGGATTAGTGGGAACAATCCAAAGGAAAAATACAAGATATTAACAACTCATCCTTTGAGTAAAACTAATACAGGCTAAATTTTCTCAAAAACATTTTTCCATATGCTTGCCCAATTTTTATTTCATGGCTGAAATGGGTTATTTGTATCAATTTTAAAGTATTTATATTATTAGAAGAGAAATAATTATCTAGGAAGGTATGAAATTTAGTATGGTAGATTCCTAAATTCAGTTCCTCTTAGGTCATTTAATAATAGCTGAAATAAAAATAATTAGCATTTACTCTGTCAGGCATTTTAGACACATGGTTATATTTAATGATCATGCAACACTGCAAGTTAGAGAATATTTTTACCATATTATAGCTAAAAAAGCTAACATCTCTGAAGATCAAAGATGTTAAATAACTTTTTCAAAGGTCTACAGCTATAAGTGGTGGTCTTGAGATTGGAAACCTGTTGCTTCCAGCAACAAAGTCCATATCCCTTTACTGCTACATCCTATCTCTATTTTAACATGATATTAAGTAAAACTTGATTATTGAAAGGCATTTGTAAGCATCTGTCTGTGATACTGAGTTTTATACTGTTCCATATAAAATGAAAAACTTCTAAGTCTAATTCTACTTCATAACCTTGCCTCTTTTATCATGAAGTATGTTCTTAGGGAAGAGTAAAGATGAATGTAGGATAAAACATAATTACTTAGTTTAATATCCTTGTAACAATCATGTAATATGCTCCAAAGTTAAACAGAGATGTTTTTTCATTCCCTCTTTTGATAATGCAAATGACTGTTTCTTACTTTCATTCAGATTGCCAGTGAAATTATATGGATAGATAATTGGTGGAAGTTAAAAACCAAAGGAGGGGCATGGATATCACCATTTTAGATGTGGTTGAACCTAGGTGTGGTCTCTTGGCAAAAATAAATTTTTGGCCCTATTTGAATTGAATAAGATATGGGATTATCATGTAAGAATATTGAGGGTAACTTAATCATAGAATGTGTTTGACCAAAAGGAAATACCTGTGCATTGCATTCAGCCCTTTCTGCCTTAAATAGAGTATAGAGAAAAATATAGATTTTGAAGTCAGATAGAATGGAGTTTGAATCTAGGTTCTGTCCCTTCCTGGTTGTATATAGTAAGGCATGATATTTAATATCTGTAAAATTCAGCATTCTCTTTTTAAAATAGAAATAATTAAATCACAGTGTTAACACTGGGAGCATGTATTTGGAAGTCAAAAACAGTTATTTTTTCCTATATTGGTAGCTAGTGGCGAGTCCTCTCATGATTTGTGGTTCTGTCTGTTTGGTTGATGAGTTAAATGATGCTTAATGAAATTGAACAATTCCATTGCAGATTGCTTCACCCAGTGTTTTATCTGTTGCTGTCACTTTCAAGAACTCAGTGACTGTAATTCATTGCATCAATTTGTAATTCCACTGTCCGAATAATGTTCATTTGACCTATCTTGTCCGTAGTCCCCTAATTGCAGTTCAACATATAGAAAATACTTAAGAATAATCTTGTCACTTGGTATTTATTCTCTTATACACTCAATCCATTAAAGCTTCAATAGTGATGGCTTGGCTGTACTTCAAGATCATCTTTACTTTTAATTCATTGTAGCACTACATGTCAATTATAATCTTAAGGTACCACTGATGAAACTAGAAATTAAATGCAGCATTTTTGGCAACTGTTTCTGGCATCCTAGTGTGGCTGTGATCAGTGTAAAGTAAAGCTACATCTCTTGCGATGTAGATCTATAGCACCAGAAAATTATTAACGATTAATTAAAGTACATTTCTAATGAACAATCATAAACGCTCCATGTAATCATTTTACCATTAATTATACTAAAGCCTTTCATTCAATAAAGGAAATACTGAAAGAAAAAAAAAGAGAGACAAGCTGCCTTGTGTGTATCCCCCTTTACTCATCACATACCACAAATTATCTGGATTCTTAGTAAATGGAGGTAAATTCAGACACATCAGTTTGCAGCAGTTATGTATTCTATATTTAAAGGCAAAAAGTCTCAAATATAGCCCTACAACAAAATGAAATTATGGGATCTTCCGTAAATATTGAAATGGCCATTTGTTGTTTATTTGACTGCCTGGCATCCAAGAGATATTCTCTTTGGAGGGGAAACCGGTAATGTACGAAACTTGGTAGGAGGCAGGGCTCAGGAGTTCTGGGGTTTTCTGTGTTTGTTTTTGTTTATTTTGTGGTTTCTAGGAAATTAGCATATGGATCTGCCCATTTAGAACTTCGAATTTGAAAGGAGTAAGGCAAAGACAGAGGATCAGGCAGGAAATTCTGGTTGCAGTATTGTTGAGAGTCCACATTTACCAAAAACAGTGTCCTGACCAGACTTTTCCTATCAGGTATTTGACAAGGTTATTGTTACTTAGTTTCCTTTGGTTCTTAGATTTTTTTCCAAATCTTATAAAAGTTTTCTCTATATTTTATTTTTTGCATGTGTGGATATAATTAGCAAACTAAGTTTCTGTTGCTTATATTCAAAACCCAAATGGTACAAAATGATTAAAGATGGTTTATTAGATACTGAGTGAATGCAAAAAGAAAGCAACGATAATCAACAATAAAAAGGAACCCATGAACCACAGTATTTATAAAGACCTATAAACCAAAGAAAAATCCTCAATACTTAAATATGTGTATACATGTATTTTCATCCTAAATTACTCATGAGTCAAAGAGTAACAAATTATTAAAATAGCAATAAGGAATTTACTTCATGATAAAATTCATGAGCAACAATCAAAAATATACTTAGAAGTCATAGTCCTGAATGCTTTCATTACTGCTCAAGAAAGTCTAAAAATGAAAAAGTTACTTCACAATATTAGGGATAATACAATAAATTTAACTAAAGTGAAAGCAAATAGAAAGTAATATTAAAGCACAATTTAATGGGGGGGAGAAAGAATTTGTTGCTATGAAAACTTTTTTTCATAGCAACATATTGATTTTTTGGAAAAATCAATAACAAACCATACTTAGACCTGCTTTGTCTTTGCCTCACTATTTTTTATCATCTTCTTATAATTTATACTCTTTCAATAATATACAACTCTCTGTGTGTGTATGTGTGTGTGTGTGCGCGTGTGTGTGTGTGTGTGTAAAACAAATATACTGCCAGTTACTTGTTCAACAAGGACGGGTTTATTTGGAATCAGCAGAGAATTACAATTTGGGGTGTGCAAGCATTCCCTGCACAGCAAGGGAAAGAGAACAGTTTCATACAGGGAAAAGGAAGTTGGGAGGGATATAGTAAACAAAGAGTCCATGGCTTTTCATAGGCTGCTTCCCTTCCAGGAATGGAGAGAAGACTTTTTCATCCTGTTGGGCTCTGCTCTTGTCACAGGGTGTGAGACCTCTCAGTTCTGGTCTCCCAACTATATTTAATTGAGATTTCTGTTATTAAATTTTTACATTTTTCCCTTTTGATCAAGTGCTTTCTCTGAAACCGCTGCTGATCAAGAGTCAGGTTTACCAATTTCATATGCTTTTCACAGATTTCCAGGAAATCTTTACTTTTAGGTCACCAAATGATGTGCAGTTTCAGTTAGGGTTCAGTGCTTTCCTTGGGTATGTCACATGAATCCAAAAGTCTGTTCCTTAGAGTTGGTTGGCATAAAGGTTGCTTAGTAGTATCTGATAGGAACCTTTCAAATGAAGTAGAAGAGAGTCTTTCTGGAGGTATTTTTTCTAGTAGATTAAATCTCCAGGTTGCAAGGTGTAATGCTTACTGTCTTTGTCTCCTGAGAGTGCACTGTGAAGAGATTGTTCCAGTAGAGCAAGGTTATTTTTAACAGAAACAATTATTCCTTTGTTATATTGGTATATCTCTCCGTTTATCAGTTGTGAGTCAAAAGAAGCAGAAGTTGGGGGCTTCCCCGGTGGCGCAGTGGTTGGGAGTCCGCCTGCCGATGCAGGGGGTGCGGGTTCGTGCCCCGGTCTGGGAGGATCCCGCGTGCCGCGGAGCGGCTCGTCCCATGAGCCATGGCCGCTGAGCCTGCGCATCCGGAGCCTGTGCTCCGCAACGGGTGAAGCCACAACAGTGAGAGGCCGGCGTACCGCAAAAAAAAAAAAAAAAAAAAAAAAAGCAGCAGTCAAGTACATTGGTGTCCTGTGACTATCTCAAGTGTGAAAGTTTGTAAGTTTTAAAAGGGGTGGATCTAAGATTTAGAAAGATCAACAGCGATGCTTTTGTCCCAGGTATTCGGAGGACCTCTACAAATTTTGCCAACTGAATCTTATTTTTTTTTTTAAGATCTTTATTGGAGTTTATTTGCTTTACAAGAAGTTAGTTTCTGCTGTATAACAAAGTAAATCAGCTGTATGTGTACATATATCCATATATACCCTCCCTCTGGCTTCTCCCTCCCAGCCCCCTATCCCACCCCTCTGGATGGTCACAAAGCACCGAGCTGATCTCCCTGTGCTATGCAGCTGCTTCCCACTAGCTAGCTATTTTACATTTGGTAGTGTATGTATGTCAGTGCTATTCTCTCACTTCGTTCCAGCTTACCCTTCCCCCCGCCCCCCGTGTCCTCAGGTCCATTCTCTACGTCTGCATCTTTTTTCCTTTCCTGCCCCTAGGTTCATCAGGACCATTTATATTTTCTTAGATTCCATATATGTGTGTTAGCATACAGTATTTGTTTTTCTCTTTCTGACTTACTTCACTCTGTTTGACAGACTCTAAGTCCATCCACCTCACTACAAATAACTCAGTTTCATTTCTTTTTAAGGCTGAGTAATATTCCATTGTATATATGTGCCACATCTTCTTTATCCATTTATCTGTCGATGGACACTTAGGTTGCTTCCATGTCCTAACTATTGTAAATAGTGCTGCAATGAATATTGTGGTACATGTCTCTTTTTGAATTATGGTTTTCTCAGGGCATATGCCCAGTAGTGGGGATGGCTGGGTCATATGGTAGTTCTATTTTTTAATTTTTAAGGAACCTCCATACTGTTCTCCATAGTGGTTGTATCAATTTCCATTCCCACCAACAGTGCAAGAGGGTTCCCTTTTCTCCACACCCTCTCCAGCATTTATTGTTTCTAGATTTTTTGTTGATGGCTATTCTGACTGGTGTGAGGTGATACGTCATTGTAG
The DNA here is from genome assembly GCF_059928025.1 of Delphinapterus leucas. Lineage (NCBI taxonomy): Eukaryota > Metazoa > Chordata > Mammalia > Artiodactyla > Monodontidae > Delphinapterus > Delphinapterus leucas. Next base: position 23,378,212 of record NC_143136.1, on the reverse strand, counting down.
TTTTGATTTGCATTTCTCTAACGATTAGTGATGTTGAGCATCCTTTCATGTGTTTGTTGGCAATCTGTATATCTTCTTTGGAGAAATGTCTATTTAGGTCTTCTGCCCAGTTTAGGATTGTGTTGTTTGTCTTTTTGATACTGAGCTGCATGAGCTGCTTGTATATTTTGGAGATTAGTCCTTTGTCAGTTGCTTCATTTGAAAATATTTTCTCCCATTCTAAGAGTTGTCTTTTCATCTTGTTTTTGATTTCCTTTGCTGTACAAAAGTTTTTCAGTTTCATTAGGTCCCATTTGTTAATTTTTGTTTTTATTTCCATTTCTCTAGGAGGTGGGTCAAAAAGGATCTTGCTGTGATTTATGTCGTAGAGTGTTCTGCCTATGTTTTCCTCTAAGAGTTTGATAGTGTCTGGCCTTATATTTAGGCCTTTAATCCATTTTGAGTTTATTTTTGTGTATGGTGTTAGGGAGTGTTCTAATTTTATTCTTTTACATGTAGCTGTCCAGTTTTCCCAGCACCACTTATTGAAGAGGCTGTCTTTTCTCCACTGTATATTCTTGCCTCCTTTATCAATGATAAGGTGACCATATGTGCGTGGGTTTATCTCTGGGCTTTCTATCCTGTTCCACTGATCTATATTTCTGTTTTTGTGCCAGTACCGTACTGTCTTGATTACTGTAGCTTTGCAGTATAGTCTGAAGTCTGGGAGCCTGATTCCTCCAGCTCTGTTTTGCTTTCTCAAGATTGCTTTGGCTATTTGGGGTCTTGTGTATTTCCATAGAAATTGTAAAATTTTTTGTTCTAGTTCTGTGAAAAATGCCACTGATAGTTTGACAGGGATTGCATTGAATCTGTAGATTGCTTTGGGTAGTATAGTCATTTCCACAATGTTAAGTCTTCCAATCCAAGAACATGGTATATCTCTTCATCTGTTTGTATCGTCTTTAATTTCTTTCATCAGTGTCTTATAGTTTTCTGCATACAGTTCTTTTGTCTTCTTAGGTAGGCTTATTCCTAGGTATTTTATTCTTTCTGTTGCAATGGTAAATGGAAATGTTTCTTTAATTTCTCTTTCAGATTTTTCATCATTAGTGTATACGAATGCAAGAGATTTCTGTGCATTAATTTTGTATCCTGCTACTTTACCAAATTCATTGATTACCTCTAGTAGTTTTCTAGTAACATCTTTAGGATTCTCTAGGTATAATGCCATGTCATCTGCAAGCAGGGACAGTTTTACTTCTTTTCGGATTTGGATTCCTTTTATTTCTTTTTCTTCTCTGATTGCCATGGCTAACACTTTCAAAACTATGTTGAATAATAGTAGTGAGAGTGGGCGGCCTTGTCTTGTTCCTGATCTTAGAGGAAATGGTTTCACTTTTTCACCATTGAGAATGATGTTGGCTGTAGGTTTGTCATATATGGCCTTTATTATTATCATATAGGCATAGGTTCCCTCTGTGCCTACTTTCTGGAGGGTTTTTATCATAAATGGGTGTTGAATTTTGTCAAAAGCTTTTTCTGCATCAATTGAGATTATCATATGTTTTTTCTCCTTAAATTTGTTAATATGGTGTATTGCATTGATTAATTTGCATATATTGAAGAATCCTTTCATTCCTAGGATAAGTCCCACTTGATCATGGTGTATGATCCTTTTTTTTTTTTTTTTTTTTTTTTTGTGGTACGTGGGCCTCTCACTGCTGTGGCCTCTCCCATTGCGGAGCACAGGCTCCAGATGTGCAGCCTCAGCGGCCATGGCTCATGGGCCCAGCCACTCCGTGGCACGTGGGATCCTCCCAGACCAGGGCAGGAACCCATGTCCCCTGCATCAGCAGGCGGACTCTCAACCACTGCGCCACCAGGGAAGCCCTGTATGATCCTTTTAATGTGCTGTTGGATTCTGTTTGCTAGTATTTTGTTGAGGAATTTTGCATCTATGTTCATCAGTGTTATTGGCCTGTAGTTTTCTTTTTCGGTGACATCTTTGTCTGGTATCAGGGTGATGGTGGCCTCATAGAATGAGTTTGGGAGTGTTCCTCCCTCTGCTATATTTTGGAAGAGTTTTAGAAGGATAAGTGTTTTATCTTCTCTAAACGTTTGATAGAATTCACTTGTGAAGCCATCTGGTCTTGGGCTTTTGTTTGTTGGAAGATTTTTAATCACAGTTTCAATATCAGTACTTTTGACTGATCTGTTTGTATTTTCTATTTCTTCTTGGTTCATTCTCGGAAGGTTGTGCTTTTCTACGAATGTGTCCATTTCTTCCAGGTTGTCCATTTTATTGGCATATAGTTACTTGTAGTAATCTCTAGTGATCCTTTGTATTTCTGCAGTGTCAGTTGTTACTTCTCCGTTTTCATTTCTGATTCTGTTGCTTTGAGTTTTCTCCCTTTTTTTCTTGATGAGTCTGGCTAATGGTTTATCAGTTTTGTTTATCTTCTCCAAGAACCAGCGTTTAGTTTTATTGATCTTTGCTACTATTTCCTTCATTTCTTTTTCTTTTATTTCTGATCTGATTTTTATGATTTCTTTCCTTCTACTAACATTGGGGTTTTTTTGTTCTTCTTTCTCTAATTGCTTTAGGTGTAAGGTTAAGTTGTTTATTTGAGATGCTTCTTGAGGTAGTATTGTATTGTTATAAACTTCCCTCTTAGAACTGCTTTTGCAGCATCCTATAGGTTTTGGGTCATCGTTGTGTTCATTGTCATTTGTTTCTAGGTATTTTTTGATTTCCTCTTTGATTTCTTCAGTGATCTCTTGGCTGTTTTGTAGCATATTGTTTAGCCTCCATGTGTTTGTATTTTTTACGTTTTTTTTCCCTGTAATTGATGTCTAGTCTCATAGCTTTGTGGTCGGAAAAGACCCTTGTTAAGATTTCAATTTTCTTAAATATGCCAAGGCCCGATTTGTGACTGAAGATATGATCTATCCTGGAGAATGTTCCATGAGCACTTGAGAAGAAAGTGTATTCTGTTGTTTTTGAATGTAGAGTCCTATAAATATCAATTAAGTCCATCTTGTCTAATGTGTCATTTAAAGCTACTGTTTCCTTATTTGTTTTCATTTTGGATGATCTGTCCATTGGTGAAAATGGGGTGTTAAGGTCCCCTACTATTATTGTGTCACTGTCGATTTCACCTTTTATGGCTGTTAGCATTTGCCTTATGTATTGAGGAGCTCCATGTTGGGTGCATAAATATTTACAGTTGTTATATCTTCTTCTTGGATTGATCCCTTGATCATTATGTAATGTCCTTGGATTTATCCTGTATGGGACTCTCTGTGCTTCCTGGACTTGATTCACTATTTCCTTTCCCATGTTAGGGAAGTTTTCAACTATAATACCTTCAAATATTTTCTCAGACCCTTTCTTTTTCTCTTCTTCTTCTGGGACACCTATAATTCGAATTTGTTGTGTTTAATGTTTTCCCAGAAGTCTCTGAGATTGTCCTCAATTCTTCTGATTCTTTTTTCTTATTCTGCTCTGCAGTAATTATTTCCACTATTTTATCTTTTATCTTTATCTTATTTTATCTTATTCTATCTTCCATAGACCTGGAAGATAAATAAAAGATAAATATCCATTCTTCTGCGTCAATTATTCTGCTATTGATCCCTTCTAGAGAATTTTTAATTTCACTTATTGTGTTGTTCATCATTGTTTGTTTGCTCTTTAGTTCTTCTAGATCGTTGTTAAAACGTTTCTTGTATTTTCTCCATTCTGTTTACAAGATTTTGGATCATGTTTACTATCATTATTCTGAATTCTTTTTCAGGTAGACTACCTATTTTCTCTTCACTTGTTTGGTCTGCTGGGTTTTTACCTTGCTTTTTCATCTGCTGCATATTTCTCTCTCTTCTCATTTTGTTTAAGTTACTTTGTTTAGGGTCTCCTTTTTGCAGGCTGCATGTTCGTAGTTCCCATTGTTGTTGGTGTCTGCCCCCAGTGGATGAGGTTGGTTCAGTGGCTTGCGTAGGCTTCCTGATGGAAGGGAATGGTGCCTCTGTTCTGGTTGGTGTGGCTGGATCTTGTCTTTCTGGTGGGCAGGGCAGTGTCTGGCAGTGTGTTTTGGGGTGTCTGTAAACTTATTATGATTTTAGGCAGCCTCTCTGCTAATGGGTGGGGTTGTGTTCCTGTCTTGCTAGTTGTTTGGCATGGGGTGTCCAGACCTGGAACTTGCTGGCCGTTAGGTGGAGCTGGGTCTTAGCATTGAGATAGAGATCTCTGGGAGAGCTCTCACTGATCAATATTACATGGGGCTGGGAGGTTTCTGGTGGTCCAGTGTCCTGAACTCGGCTCTCCCACCTCAGAGCCTCAGGCCTGACACCAGCCCAGAGTGCCAAGACCCTGTCAGCCACACGGCCAGGTATGTGGGGAATTTCTTGTCTTTAGGGAAGCCTGAGGTCTTCTGCCAGTATTCAGTAGGTGGCCTGTAGGCATTGTTCCATGTGTAGATGTATTTTTGATGTATTTGTGGGGAGGAAGGTGAGCTCTACGTCTTACTCCTCTGCCATATTGAAGGTCCCCCTGCAGTAGGAGACTCCACTGAAGATGCCAACTTTTGCAAGAGGTAGAGGTGCAGAGGCATTTTTTTCAGATGGTTTGCAGCTTGCTTTTTTATCTTCTTTTCCTTTGTGCTTTGTCTAGTTTCACTTGTTCACAGGGAGCTTCATGCAGTTGCCTCACACCTGGCACTTCAGATCAGAGTTCACAGCAGGCTCTTAATTTCAGAATCTTAATGTGCTGGTTGGAATTAGCTGTATCTTTGGAGAAGTGCCTGATATTGACCATGTCCTCCTTTGGAGAGACTTCCTAGTTGGTTGGAGGCATCAGCAAGATGCCTTGTCATTCTTGTTTTAATCCTTTGTGCTTAGTCTTGGTTCACTTGCCCATAGGGGGCTGCAAGTAAATGCCTTCCCTCAGGCACTTGGGACCAGAGTTCCTAGTGCTGACATGTCAGCTCCCGGCCATGCAACTGCCAGTTGAATCTTAGTAATGCTATTAGTGCATTTGACTGAACCAGAGGATTGAGTTTGGTAAGCACAGTGAAAGTGGTGTAAAACTGGCCAAACAGCACAGACTTGTTGAAGTACCTGACTAGTAAAAGGGGTCCCTTGATCACTATGAAGTTCAAGGAAATTTCCCCAGGTAGAGATAATTTTTTTTTTTCAAAATGACTTTAGTCACAAAAGAAGCAGTAGCCTGTCTGCAAAAGAAGACTTAAGTCCAGTCTGAAAACATAGAGACAATGACTAAAACACATTTATATCCAGAGGCAGAGAAAGTTGCATGATATCTATTGCCATAACTCTACTGGTCCATTAGGCAGTCTGGGGAAAGTATAAACAGGCTTCCCTGGGTTGTATTTTGGACAACTGGGTCTAGTGAGATTGGCACTTTTTGTGGCCTTGTTAATGTTTCCCCCACCAATATTGATTTATGAATATCATTGTGTCGGTAGACCAATGGTGTAATGCATGTACAGTGGTGAAGGAGTGGGAATTTTAGAGTCTCTGGTAGGAATGGGTTTTTATTTGGTCCAAACCAGAGCTTTCTCTTTTTATCAAACTAACAATTGTTGAATTTCCAATCTTGTTTTTTCCTTTTCTGAAGCCAATTGTTGGCTGCTATAGCCAGTTTTTCTAAGTTATCACTTGGTGAAATATCCTGTCAGACCATAACAGAAGTTTGGCTGCTGTTAGTCCCTTTAAGAGCAGGATTCCTTGCTAAAATGTCAGCAAGATGATTTCCCTTAGCTTCCAAAGAGTCGAGGCTTGAATGCCCCAGAATCTTAATAATTGCTAAGTGGCAGGTAGAATTACTATATCCAATAATTCCTGAATATAGAGGCCATTTTTTATGTTATTTCTGCTGTAGGTGAGGAAGCCACAATATTCCAAAATCATGAGCTACTCTGAAAGCACATCTATCTACTATCAGTATAAACATTGACAGTTTTGCCACTGGCTGCAGTACATGCTCATATAAAAGTGTACAGTTCAATCTGTTGGACTAAAGTAGCCATAGGTAAAGGTGCTGCTTTAACAACATCAAAAGGAGTTGTAATAGCATACCCAGCATAATATTTGCCATTGTCTTCTTTTAAATAAGAACTATTAATGAACCATGAGAAGTCAGCATTACCCAAAGTAAGTTCCTGTAGCTCATCATGAGGAGTCAGGTGATCTAGCAGCATTAAAGAATTGTAAGGGATTTTGTTGGTGACAGAGTGGAGAGGAGTAGCAGGGTTAAGATTATTACAACATAAAAAAGTTATGTGAGAAGCACTTAATAAAAGGACTTCATAAGAAGTGAGGCAGCTGATGGAGAAATGTTGAATGTGATGAGAAATCAGGAGGGCTTCTGCTGGATGAGGTACAGAAATGGTTAAAGTGGATCCCACAACAATTTTCTTTTTGATCTTAACCAAAACGGCAGTGGCTGTAATGATTCTAAGGCAAGGGGGGGTGTCCCCGTGCCAGAGGGTCTGGTTGCTAGCTTTGGGTTAATCATGGTCCATGTGTTTCTGGGTGAGTACTTCAAGGGCATTCCCTTCCTTTTCAGATACAGAAAGAAAAAATAGGAATCTGATAATTGAGATGCCCAAGGGCAGGTGGGTCCATCAAACTCTCCTTTAAGGCCTTAAAAGCTATGTTGTCTCATTCTTCCCATACAATTGGGTTGGAGTTGTTGTTGTTTTTGAGTAAAACAGATAGAGATATGGCCATAAGAGACAAATCTGGGATCCAGTTTCAGCAGTAACCAGCAAGCCCAAGGAAACCTCACAGGTGGCACTTAGTTTTGGGTTTTGGGAAATTTGGGACGTAACAAAGTCTTTCTGGGTAGCCCTTGTACTGATATCAAATGCCCTAAGTATCAAACCTGGGTTTGAGCAAGTTGCATTTTTTCTTTGATGACTTTATGTCCCTTTAAGGCTAAGCGCTTTAGCAAGTGGATGCTATCTTCCTGTGAGGAGGCTTGAGAAGGAAAGCAAAGAAACAAATCATTCACTTATTGCAAGTAGAACTTCTTGGGAACTTGATGTCATCCAGATGAGCCTTCAGGATTTGTGAGAAATAAGAAGGACTCTCAGTATAATCCTGAGGCATTACTGTCCAGGTGCATTTTTTTCTTCCCAAGTGCAAGCAGAAAGATATTGGCTAACTTCAGCAACTGGAGTACTAAAGAATGCATTGCATAAATCAATTTCCCAGTTGTAATTCTAGAAACCTTTCAGGATTTCCCAAAGTATCAGTTTTTATCCAGTGTTGGGCCTGACCATAACCAACAAGTGTATGAAGAAGATGCTATAAGTCAGAGAAACCAGGTTGATAAACTTGAATGATTATATTAAATTCCTCAGCAAATCTGTGAGGACCTTTGGTTACTTTGGGGAAATCGTTGACTATGGCTTACAGTTCAGCTTTAGCCCAGGGAGTATAAGAAATTATGAGTTAACTTCTGAATCCTCAGAAGGCTTAATTTTAAAGAGACAGTTTCTGCTAAGTTCAGAGGAAAGGAAGTAGAAGAGTTTCAGAGAAATGGGGAAGTTTGGAAAGATAATTCATGTGGGTGAACTGAGGGTATAGAGGAGGTAAAGGCAATATAGAAGGGAAGGAGAAAGAAGGTGCCAGAGGCAGAGCCAGAGACAAAAAAGCCAAGGTAGAAGAGCCTGAGGCTTCAGGAGCCATTTTATCATTCTTTAACCGTTTGTTTGCCTCAGTTAATCTTAACATTTTATTTTGCAGAGAGGTAATTTTAGGCTCCTGATAATGTGGAAGGCTCAAAATACCAATTGAAATAGGCATGCCATTCAGTTCTGGAAATTTTTGTACTATTACAGTCCAATTTGCTTTTTAGAAAATTAAGTTTGGAGATTTCAAAAGTTCCTTATAATGGCCATTGATATTCTAAATTGTCTTTGGTCAGAGTGGTCCATTTAATTAGAAATGTGCATGAAGAAGGACTGAGGTTTTTAAACATGAAATCAGCTGGAGTCCCTTGTAGGCGTGATACCCTCAACATATTTAGGTAACTGGAATTTCATTTCTCAGAGGTTTTTCTTTAGAGTAAAAGAACAATTTTGAAACAGATTAAGTGGCATGCACCTCAAACAGTTCAGTTCAAACAGCTTGCAACTCAAACAGCCTGCAGACCTAATATCAACTAGTTCTAAGGAAACAGCTTGGTCCTGGAGGAACCAGGCTGAGGCCTCTCAACCAGTTCCCATGAATAGCTTCTATTCCAAAGGAATGGGCAAATGCTAAAAATTCGCACAATTTTAGTGAAACAGTCCCTGCTTCCAAAGGAATGGGCCAAAGACTTCTCAGCCAGTTTCATTTGAAACATTTATTTAAATCAATACTAAATATTCAAAGGTTTCTATCCATAACTTATATCTTTCAAGTAAATTCAATTCTGCAAGTGTTCCCTGAACAGCTCTGTGTTCAGAAATGATGTACTACACTGAGTCAGCCTCCAAAATAAAGCTAGGAGACTGTAGTAAATGCAGTTGATGCCTTGCCCCATAACCTTGCATTCACCCATAGCCCTGCTGGACAGGGCCCAGGCCATTATGAACTTCCCACCTCAAGGGCTCACAGCTACACCTTTCTGAGGTTTCTTTCCCTGAGGGCTCTTCTTAGATGCCACAACTTACTAGGCTCAAGTGTGAGGAAGTTAGTGCCTCCAGGGACAGATGAAGTAAGTGGATAATTAGCTCAGCATTCTTACCCCTCCCTACAGTGCTACAGTTGTGAAGCGTGTTTTATATGGTTCCTCAAAGGGTCCTCAGCGAGCCCTAGTTCTAGCTGCTCATAGTGTATAGCTCATAGAGCTTTCTCTCTTCCTTGTTTCACTTTTCCCACTCCCTTGCGTGTGCTTTCTAGGTTCACTTCCCAAATAAACGACCTTCAAAGTATTTGTCTCAGTGTGTGTTTAGGGGGCCCACATCAAGCCAGGTGCAGACACTTGAATCAAGTTGCTCATGTCTGATTGACAAAGCAAAAGATCCAGGAATATTCCACAGGAATTAGGCAAAGGTGAGCAGTGGCCCTTTTGGCTTTACTTGACTCCTCTTTGTCCTTGTGGGTGTCATTTCTTCCAGCATGACAGAAACAAAGGATCTTAAAGAGCTAGTGAGCTCTGTGTGTCCACCTACCAATGCACTGTTAGTGTTAACATATTTTACAGTGGTGAATCTGGCACTACTTCCATAATTAATCATTTTTGTCAATAGTTATAAGTGAATACAGCCATGAAATGCAGAATGAATAACAGGGAGCTGAAAATTTATGGGCATGCCAAGGAGATATAATGATCACTTGTATTAGTAACAGAGAAGCAGGAATACAGCTGCTTGGAGCCAGGGTCAGATTGAAGAACAAAAAGGAGACTTTGCCAGAGGACTATGTGTTTCTACCATCTAGAGTAAAGCTAGGGAGAATTTAAAGTGCCATAGTCATCTGGAAGTCACAACTGGATTCACAGTTTGACTGAATTCTGGGGAAATCATACCTTGTTAAGCCCTTGGTAAAGATCAGATCCTGAAATTATAAGGAAATGAAGAATATAGAAAAGACAAGAATAAAACCCCCTAGTTCTGTATTAACTTTTGATATTAATGTACTTTGAAGGTATAGCAAGGGTTTCTGGTTTAGGAAAGTTGAGCTATAAAGGCTATAGATGAGCAAAATATTCAGTGGTCCTTTTCTTTCCCTCTTCTGGCATACTCTAAGCCTTAGGAACAGAAATATCCATGATGCAGGACACTGTTTTTTCTGCTATATAAAGTATCAGAAAGACGCTGCTTGCTTAGAGGTCTGAGAAACGGTTAACAGAGAGCACATTCTTGTGCCATGAAAAGAGTTTCAGATAAATCAGGTGTGGGAAAAGACATGAAGAGAGGCTCTAAAGTCAGATACCCTGTATCATTTTCCTGCAATGATAGAAAAAGTGAAATGTTTTTTGATCAAAGCAGGGTAAACCAAATTAAGATAATATGATGTAACAACTAATAAACTTGGAAAGTAGGTGAAAATTGCAGCAAATGCATGATCATGTGTTTTCCCCATGATTAGTGCTAACAGTGTCAGTACTCTGATGCGTGTGTACATGTGGTGAGAGAAAATGAGGCAAGCATAAATAAAATGCAGTTCTTTCCTTGAGGAATTTACTGTTTAGTGGTTGAAAATGATACGTAAACCAGTTATTTCAGTGTAGTGCGAAAAGGGCACTGTGTCCTTAGATGCAAAGGAGAGACATGGTCTGATTTACTTTTTAAAGAATTACTCTGGCTATCCTGTTGAGAACACCCTGAAAGGGAGCAGAGAGACAACTATCCAGCCAGAAAATTTTGGTGGGCTTGTAACAAAATGGCAGCAATGGAGGTGATGAAAGGTGATGAAAAAAGGTTTTATTTATTTATTCATTCAACATGCATGCATTCATTCATTTAAACGCAGCTTACTGAAAAGAATAATACAATACAGTCATCCATGGGAGACTGACTCCAGGCCCTCCCACCCCCCAGGATATCAAAGTCCTCAGATGCTCAAGTCCCTTATATAAAATGGCAGAGTGTTTGTATATATATGTATAACCTATGCACATTCTCCTGTATACTTTAAATCATCTCTAGATTACTTATAATACCCAATACAATGCTATGTAAATAATTGCCAGTTTGTGGCAAATTCAAGTTTTGCGTTTTGGAACTTTCTGGAATTGTTTTTTTCTGAATACTTTTGATGTGCAATTGGTTGAATCTGTAGATGTGGAACCCACAGATATGGCCATCTGTACACACTTCACCTAGGTTCCCCAGGTGTTAAGATTTTGCTGTATTTGCTTTGTCCTTTTCTCTCTTTCTGAATATATGCATCCATATATGTTTTTCCGAAACATTTGAGAATAGATTGTAGGCATGCTATCCCTTTACCCATAAATAGTTCATTATTTAATACCTAGAAACAAGGACATGCTCTTAAACAACTACAGGAAAATTATCTAAAATTCAATTAAAAAAATTCAGTAAAATTTCATTGATATAATTATCTAATCTATAGACCTTGTTCAAATTTGTCCAGCTGCCCCAATAATGTCTTTATAACAAAAGACATTCAGTTGTCTCTTCAGTTCCCTTTAACCTGGAATAGTTGCATTCAGTTGTCTCAGTTGTTGCATTCAGTTGTCTCTTTAGTTCCCTTTAATCTGGAATAGTTCCTCAGTCTTTGTGGTTCATGGAATTGACGTTTTGGAAGAGTAAAGGCCAGTTATTTATAGAATGTCCCTCAATTTGTGTTTGTTGAGATTCAGCTTTTGAAAGTTTAACAAAATACCTCAGAAGTGATGACCTTCTCAGGGAATTGTATCAGGAGGCATGTGTTGATCTATCTTATTAATGGTGATGTAACTTTGATCACTTGGTCGTGGTACACTGCTAAGTCTTTGCACTATAGAGCTAACATTTCACTTTGTAATTAATAAATATCTTGTTATTTTTGAGATGGTGTAAGTATCCTGTCTTCTCAAAATTTCACCTACTCATTTCAGCATTCATTTATAATTCTCACCTTCATCTATTATTATTGTAATGGTGATTTTCTAATTCCATCATTTCTTCTCCATTTATTAGTTGATTTTCTACTGAAAGGAAGAGCTTTCTTATTGCCCTCATTTTTCATTTATATCAAAGTGGATTAGTGTATTTCTAGTTATTCAGCAAGTTATAACCCTTTATGTTACTACCTTAATACTCAGATTGTTCCGTTCTTCATTAATTAAAGCTCCTTCAGGATGTCCACAGTGTCATTTTGACATGTCCCCTTATTCACATACAGACACCCCTATGTCTATCTATACATCTAACTAGCTGTATTAAAATCTATGTGTTCACACTGTGTATCTCTAATTCCAATCTAGTAAAAGAATTCATTCTATTTTCTCTCTTTCCATATTTAAAAGTCTCCTCTCTGCCATTGACAAACATAGCTACCATTATCTACAATATATTTGCTTATACGGTCAATCTTATAATGTACAGAAAGTAGTTTCAGTATTACTAACCCAGGTCTCTAAGAAAGGAAACCTGTTAATTGGCACTCAGTATTTGTTTATAGTTCTTTTTGCTTTATCCTGAATAGTCCAACTGCTACTGTGTTCAACAGTTATTTGGGTTAGATCTCCCCATTAGTTAGTGTTATTTATTCAAATGTTATTTATTGAAATATGTTGAGTCATCTATTTCTGTTTGTGTTCATTCTTAGGATATTACACCCTTTTGAAAATTTTATTTACTTATTCTTTTTCTTTGAATCTGTGAAACATTAACATTTTAAATGTCAGACATACATTAACTTCTACTTACACCTATATTATTTCTTCTTTCTCTTTTCTTTTGGTTTAGTTTCTTTTTTATATTTCTAGATTTTTAAACAGAATATTTAATTGATTCATTTAATCATATTCTTTTATTTTGATTGATAATGTAAGGTTATATAATTTCCTTGCAGATTCTGTTGTATAATGTAATAGATATATGTATATATATATGTGTGTGTGTGTGTGTTTTTATTTTTGTAATTTTTAATACATTCTTTAATTTTGTATTTCACAATTTATTCAAGGATTATTTAATAAAAGATTTTTTGTTATGTCCAGTCAAAATGACCTTTTCACCATTTTCTGTTTTTCATAATTTCTAGTTTTATGTTATTGGAGCTTTAATTATAATATTTACAATTATGAAAAATTTTGTGATATAAAATATGATCAGATTTTTTGTTTCTTTCCTAATCTCATTTTCACTTTCTTTATTGTTTTCCTATTATTATTTTAATTAAAATTATGTTTTCATTTGAATCCCTTCTTCCTTGAGCACCTTGTGATTTAGTTTTCATTTTTTATGTGATTCTGTCTTTTAAAAACTTTCCTTAGTTTTTGAATTTCTGGTTCAAGTTTTTTGTTTATTTTCCACACATCTCAAAATGCTTGTTGGAGAATAATTGATTTGGGTCTTTTTGGCCACATGGCATGGGGGATCTTAGTTCCTGACCAGGGATCAAACCTGCACACCCTGCAGTGGAAGCATGGAGTCTTAACCACTGGATTGCCAGGGAAGTCCTGAGAATAATTAATTTTGTTTGGAGTGCTGTGTTAGTTTTCTTTTTCTTCACTGTTGGTTTTGGTGGCTTGTAGAAGGAGGTTTATCAGCTGAGTTATTTGTAGTTTCATTTTCTGATTTCTAATTTATTTTATAGTAGTTTTTAATAAAAGAACACTGTTTACACTTCTGCATTTTTGTTCACCTGGATTGACGATTTATGTTGGTTTTGAGGTTCATGGTTCAAAAATGTCCTCTGTTGTCATTGTGAAAAAGCATAGTTTTTCTTATTGCACAGATTCTTTTTTTGTTGGGGGGGTGAGGACATTGTAAGGGGATGAGTTATTCGTCCTTCAGTTGTGCTTTATTTCCTTTTATCTTGCTGAGTTCTAAATTTCTCCCTCTGGCTTCTTTTTCCCTTCACCAGACAATATCCAAATAGCACTTCTTTCTTCCTTTTGATTCTCTTCTTGAAGACTGACTCTTGGTATCCTGTATACACTTTTTATTCTCTATAATCATTGTTCTAACGTTTTCAGAATTTTCACACATAGGCTGTCGTTTTATGAAATATTTTTAGATGAAAAAAGTAGGCTAAATTATATGAGATATTAATTTTTCAAATAATATTTACAAACATATATAAATATACCAAAACCTATCAGCTGGAAGTCCTCCAAATCTTGGAGACCTAATTAAATTTGCTTCAAATATATAATTTGAAGAAGTAAAAAAAATCCCTTATCTCTATGTATATTTTTTGGTTTTTATATTCCTTTCTGTACCCAAGTATGATTTCTCTGTTTTGTTTTGTTTTTTTTCATCTCACCCTAGTAAAGTGTATTATCCCTTGGATGAGTTCCTATAAGAAATATACATAGTACAATAATTTCCTGAGATTTAGTAGTCTTTGTTAAGATTTTGGCAGGTAGAAGAATACAGCACTTACTTTTTTAGTCTCTTTCCCTTATTTCTGTGTCTCTTGATTTATGTTGCAATTTCCCTAGTTCTTTTCTTTCTAGAATGAAGAGCAGTGCCACTCCCCTAAGTTTCTTCTCCAACTTTATCTACACAAGTTCATCAAAGTGCTCAGCAGTAAAAGGGACCTTCCATATCCACCTTTTCAGAAAGCAGTTATGTTGAAATGTAGCCCATTTTTACTCTGTTAATACGGTAGGTGAAAAAAGTCTTAAAATCTATACTTGTTAACAGAGAAATCTCTTCAGGGTAGTGAGCTAACATAAAAGAATGGATTTTCTAATCAGACTTACAGGAATTGGAGATTTTTACCTAGTATGAAGTTCTACTAAATAATGTCAAAACACCTTGAAATATAGAGAAGATTCCAGTACAGCTCAGGCAGCTCCCAAGATCCTGTCTTTCCACATTAGACACCCACTTCTGGACAAGAATTATAAATGAGGTCTCCATTTGAGGATCTTGGGGTCACCTCATGAACTGGGAATATTTAAATTAGGAAACACCTCCATTTAATAGCTCCAACACTTGTATATCTGACAACATATTTTCCAGGGATTTGAGCCTCATAGATCCTGGGTTCACCTTTAGCTAGAGCATCCTGTGAAGTGTATTTTAAAGATAAATTCTCTTCTTCCTAGAAAATATTAATAGTTATAAACCCAAATATCCAGTTAACAAGGAGATTAGACAGAGTCATCTGCCAATATTCCTCTCTTTAGGGGCTCTCACTGCCTAAAGGGAGTGCTATGGTCTGAATGTTTGTGTCCTCCCAAAATTCATATGTTGAAATCTTAACCCCCAAAAGTGATGGTATTATTAAATAGGACCTTTGGGAGGTGAATAGGTCATGAGAGTGGAGCCCTCATGAATGGGATTAGTGCTCTTATAAAAGAGATCCCCAGAGTTCTCTAGCCCCTTCCAGCATGTAAGGGTACAAGAAGTCTGCAAGCCAGAAGAGCACCTTCAGGCAACCATGCCAGCACCCTGATCTCAGATTCCAGCCCCAGAACTGTGAGAGATAAATTTCTATTGTTTATAAGCTACCCAGTCTGTCGTATTTTGTTAGAGCATCCCAAAGACTAAGACAGGAAGTTAATGGATTTTGGACCAGCTGTCTTAATTTCTTCCTTCTGGCAATTTGATATGAATTTTTTTTTTGCATTTTTCTAACATTTTTCTAAAATACTAGGTATTGAATGGATAGCTGGAAGAAAAAATAACGTGATGGAAGTTGGAGGAAAAATCTGGGCATTTAGACATGAAGTTAGAACCATTCATTTAACAAGTTGCAGCAGTGGTCTGTGTTCATATAAATAGCAGATTTTATACCTGAAGATTCATTCATCTGAAGGAATAGGCAGTGGCCTAGTTTCTTAGGTAATTGGTGTTATCCATGATATCAGAGGAAAATTTGAGATTTTTATTAAATCCCTTTAAAAATTAGGAAGCAATGTATGTAGTCTATGTATGTATAATACTAAATATTATACACACACACACATATGGGTTCCTTTATTCTCATTACAGTAAATCGGAGTTCTAGATGTGTATACTGGTCATCTGAACATAAATTTCTACTATCCTTCTTTGCTTTATAGTGCCTAATTCCATGTAGAATATGATTTATGGTCTATCATTGTCCTGTTTTCTGAGCAGAAGGTGTGTTGAATTACTACTCCTCCAGGGTCTTGTCTTCTCTGTCTCTTCTATTTCATGTCGATATTTCCCTGATGTTTTCTATCACAAAAATGAAATACTAAGAAAATAATAATTGTAAAAGTCCTTATATATGTATAATTTTTAATTTATAAAACACTAAAAAACCCTAGAAACTACTCTACAAATTTCTAGTAATAAAATAATTTTTGAGAAATACTGTAAACACCATCTCGGTCATTTCAGCTCACAAAACACCGCTGACTTTAGTCTTCTCTCTGCTACCAAGCTATAATTTTTCCCAGTCAACAAACAGCATTGCTTACTGAGGCTCTCTGAAGGTCACAAACACCCCTTTACAACTTGACAGATGGCTTTCAAGAAAGAAACAAGCAACTCTTATCCATTATTTCCCACTGGTGAAATCTAAGGAGAATTTAGTATTTTAGACATTTTCTAAAGTGAAAATTTACTCATAGCAAACCTTTGCCTCAGTTGACTAGAAAGGAGCAGTTAAGAAATTAAATTGGGCTTTGCTGTATTAAAAGTAGTCTTGATCTTGATCATTTGAGCCGAAGCTTCTCACCTTTTCCTTCAATATTAGGCTTTTTTGATCTGGATTATATGAATGATAGCCTCACCTCCTTACCCAGAATATATGAGTTAAAGCTGCTTTTTTAAAAACTCCTCTTAAGCTTTCTGATTTGCAATATTTCAACTTTGGTTCAGAAATAACAATGCTGTTTTGGAGAAAAATCATATATATATGAAAAACAAATTAATTATTCTCGTTATGTCTATTTCATTGTAGATTTATTCCTTTTCCTAGTTGGTGATGGAAGTTTACATTGATGTAAATTATTAACTTTAAAACACTTGCTTATAAATAAATGTTTTCTTATACTATTATTTTTCCAAGATGTCTCAAAACCAGATTTTGCTGTCGTGTGTTCAGTGGGTTCTATGCCAGGTAGCTGGTGACCAGCGGGCTGCCTCACAACCGTTGTTAGTTTATTGCGAGAAATCTGGAGGGAGCCCTGGGGATTCTTAGGGTCAGAATCTCAGGGGGGCAAGACTAGACCAATATGGGACTAATTTTTGAAGAGAAGTTGTATAACATACCTCAAATTACAAGGCAAAAGAAAAAAAGTATTTTTTAAAATCATACTTTGTTATATAATTTATAGAAACATCATTTGAAAAATGTACAAAAGAAATACAAGACGTTCCTGTAGTAAGAAACAGAGCTGATGAAAGGAAGACTATATTAAAGTTAGATTTTATTTGTATATACATTTGACCCTTGAAAAACAAAGGTTCAAACTGCACAGGTCCATTTTACCTGGATTTCTTTCAATAAATACATTGGAAATTTTTTTGGAGATTTGTGACCATTTGAAAAAACTTGCAGATGAACCACATAGCCTAGAAATATCAAAAAAAATTAAGAAAAAGTTTGGTCATGCATAAAATAGAGGTAGATATACATATAAGGTATAAAATATGCATTAATCAACTGTTCATGTTATTGGTAAATCTTCTAGTCAACAGGCTATTAGTAACTAAATTTCAGAGGAGTCGAAAGTTATACCCACATTTCCAACTGCCTGGGGTCAGGGTGGGGGGAATCAGCTATATTTCAGATAGAATTCTTTATTTAGAAGGGCGTCAGAAAACTGAAAGCACTTTTATTTTTCACATTTCATGTTATCAAAACTTGATGAGTTAAATTACAGTATTTGGTTCCTTTCAGTAAGAGCCTTTATTTTAAAGGTGGTTTTATTTCTATTCCTTTGGAGACCATTGACATGATTGGCATAGCCCTATTAAAGAGCCTATTAGGAATACCCAGCAGTGAGCTCCAGATGGTGGGTAGAGGACAGAATTGAAACCAGAAAAGATTGTCTTTTTATTCCATAGGAACAAGATGGTAGTCTCAAATACCAAGACCAAAAGGTGAAGAAAATTCTAGTCCTTGTCCTTTAGCTTCACTGTGCTTAAGAATCATCTGATGAGGTTGTGTTTAAATGTAGAGTCGGACTCAGCTCAAAAAATTCTACTTAAGTTTATCCTGGAGATCCCGGGAATGTGTATTATAACAAGTATCCCAAGTTGTTTTGATTAAGATGATTGATTCTCTGAGCATACTTTGAAAAACAGTCTTGGTACTTTCTGTGTCAGCATCAATATCTAAGTGGTCTAAACTGAGAAACTCAGGTAGCACACAGCGGTAGAGCTTCAATTCATGACTTTCTCGTCCAAGCACTTGATATTGTTCATATCCCTTAAGTAATTGATATTATTCATGAAATCAGAACAGAATTTGGGCTCTTATTAAGTTCCATAGAAAATTAGAAAACAGTATACATACTCCGTATATGTTCATATGTAAAAAGTTTTATGTACATGTATATATATACTATATATATATTTATATATGTATGTAATGTCAACTTCAAAAATAAAATAGCCAGTTGTTTTACCAGCAAAAAAGGTTTATTTGGTAATAGCAAAGAATTACAATTTGGGACAAGCAAGATATGGTGAATCATAGGCAAATCCAAAGTCTCAAAGGGAAGGTCAAGTAATAGGAGGAAATTGGGGAGGGTTGTTTTGAATAAAAGTTCATCAGAGAAGAACAAGAGTTCAAGGCTGTGGTGGTTTCTTATTGACTGTAAGTGGTGGTTAGTGCACTGTTGCTGGGGCACGGAGGGATCTTCCTTCCTTTTCTTAAAAGTAGGAGATGAAATTTTCATGTGAAAAATGTCCTCTCTTGTATCAGAAGAAAAGTAACATTCTTATCATCATGGATGAGACGTTGAGACTGAGATAATTTGTACAAAGAATTTTATACAAACAGATCTTGTTAAATTAGTTCTTATCTTCCTTCTTCCTGCTGGTTATGCAGGCTGCAAGGAGTGGTATGTTATGTAGTATATGAGAGCTGTCCTTTCAGGGCTTCCTGATTTCATTTTAAATGAGGTTTTCCTCTATTTATTTTCACAATAAACAGATACGATTTCCCTCCTTCTTGTTACAACAAATCAGAATTCTAGATCTGTGTGCTGAATAGCTGAATATAAAACTTGACAGCCATTGATACGAGGATACCAAAGATAGGGTTCATCCGTGGGATAAAAGGTCTAACTTGGTCCAGGTGAGATGATCAGGGCACAGCCTAACAGGTGATTGTATTAGTAAGGAACTGGAATTAAGCAGATGCGTAGGAGCATAGGAAAGGGACTATTATGGACTGAACTGTGTCCTTCTCAAATTCATATGGTGAAGTTCTAACCCCTAGTTCTTCAGAATATGACTGTATTTGGAGATAGGACCTTTAAAGTGGTAATTGAGGTTAGTTAAGAGCCTATAAGGTCTTATGGGTATGCCCAATCCAATATAGCTGGTGTCCTTGTAAGAAGAAGAAACTTGAACAAAGAGGCATCAGGGATGTGAACCCACAGAGGGAAGACCATGTGAGGATACAGTGAGAAGGCAGGCATCTGCAAGCCAAGGAGAGAAGCCACAGAAAAGACCAGTCTTGATGGTACCTTGATCTTGAACGTCCAACCTCCAGAACTGTGAGAAAAATATCTGTTGTTTAAGCCACCTAATATGTGGTATTTTGTTATGGTAGCTCTAGCAAACTAATTGCTGGCAAATAGATTTTGGTACTAAGAAGGGGGTGCTGCTGTAACAAATGTCTGTGGAAGTGGCTTTGGAACAGGGTTATAGGTAGAGACTGGATGAGGTTTGAGAGGCTTGTTAGAAAAAAGCCTCAATTGCCTTAAAGAGACTGTTGGTAGAAATATGGATGTTAAATGTGCTTCTGATGAGGCCTCAGATGAAAATAAGGAACATGTTTTTGGAAACTGTAGGAAAGACAATCCTTGTAAAAGGTAGCAAAGAACCTGGCTGAATTGTTTTCTAGTGTTTTGTGAAAAGTAGTAAGTGACAGACTTGGATGTTTAGCTGAGGAGATTTCTAAGCAAAGTGTTGAGGGTAGAGCCTCATTTCTCCTTCTGCTTATAGTAAATGTGAGAGATGAGATGGATTAAAAAGAGAACTGTTAAGCAAAAATAAACCAGAACTTGATGATTTAGAAAATTCTCAGCCTAGCAATATTGCAAAAAAAAAAAAAAGAAAAGAAACTGTATTCTAGAGAGAATGCCAAGGGTGTGACTGAACAATAACCCCAAAAGGAGACAATGAGTGTGACTTATGGATCTAATCAGCCATCTCAGCAGAATCCAGGAATAGAGATGGATTTATACCAGCAGAAGCACTGCCAGTGTAGACCAAAGGGGACAGAGGTGGGACAAAATGAAGAAAGGCCCTTGGACTTCTGGGATTCTACAGGATAGGATAGTAGAGTTCTCTGACTGTGAGCATGTGTTATCCTCCAAGAAGAGGGAAGAATGACCCTGAAGGCAGGGCTGTCACTCCCTGAGTTCCAGAGAGGAGGGCCACCTCCTTTAGTTATTTCTGTAATAATGTCTTTTTTTTTTTTTTCCTTGCCTTACGCGGGCCTCTCACTGTTGTGGCCTCTCCCATTGCGAAGCACAGGCTCCAGACGCACAGGCCCAGCAGCCATGGCTCATGGGCCCAGACGCTCCGTGGCATGTGGGATCTTCCTGGACAGGGGCACAAACCCGCATCCCCTGCATTGGCAGGCGGACTCTCAACAACTGCGCCACCAGGGAAGCCCCTGTAATAATGTCTTAATTAATTTATCCATATATAGTCTATCTGACACCCATCTTTTCTTTATATTGTAGCCACAGTGATTTTCCAAAGTGCATTCTGATTTTGTGTATTCATACTTCCCTCCAATCCCACTTCCCTCCAGTTTAAGAACCATAAGTGGCTTCACAGTGTTCTTAGGGAAAATCAAAATCTCTTAATATGACCTATAAGACCTCAAATGACTTGGCCTCTGCCTACCTCCCCAACCTCATCTTATATCATCCTCCTCTTTGGTCTGTCTGCCCCCAATCCAACTGATTTTTCCTATAGCCCCCATACTCACCAGCTGCATCCTCTCCAAGGCCTTTGCATATGATGTTGTCTCTATACTTATAATGGTCTTCCTACCTTTCTTTGCATAGTTAACACCTACCAATCCTTTAGATCTCAACACTAAAATCACTTCCTCAGGGGAACCTGACCACATGAAATTTCACTGTCATAGTCACTCATAGAGCTGCAAATTCTTCTTCACACAACACTGTCAGCTCGATAAAGGCAGGAAATGTGTCTGTTTGTACTCACATATGTATCTTTACAGATGGGCACTTAAATCCAAATAGGAACCTAATGAATATTTTTGAATAAATACATGTGTGAATGAATGAATGAATTTAAAATCACAAAGAGAATATGGTTTTGTATTGCTATTACTGTCTGTTTTAATTCTGACTATCTAGCTTTGTTTAATAATACATTTAAAAAAAGACCCATGTAAACATTAAAGAATGAAGTGGTTAATTTTAACCCCGTCTCATATTCGCATTAAATATGTAAAGAAGCAAGCTTATTTGCATAGAATGAAGCAACTAATGTAAAAGTCATTTCCTGAAAATGGTACAAGACACCATCCACTCCTGATACGTACTTGAAGTTTGGTACTCTGCACTGCTAAATGTCTCCACCCCCCTTTCCTACCTTCTTTTCTTTTCCCCTTCTCTGTCACCATACTATTTCTTCCCCCAAGTTATTAAACTAAATTCTTTCCCCACCAAAATCATTATGGGCTTTGGAAAAAAGAAGTTCACCTACAAAGAGATTATAGGGTATGAGCCAAACTGTGACAGTCACTGGCAGAACACTATTATTCATTTTTACTCTAAAACATCATTGTTGAGTACTTAGAATGCAGAAGGGTGAGCCATGCCAGAAAATTGGGGTGGCTTGTTTCCCCAAGGAATAGTTATGACTCTACTTTTTGAAACATACAATCACAGCCAGTGTCTCACTCTTTAATACTGATGACATAATGTTTTGTTATGTTCTAATTTAGGCCTAAGAATATCTGTGCACTTTAGCATTTCCTCTCCTGTGGCCTCCACCCTTTAAAGTACAATGTGCAGTACTATTTTGCTAACACTCGTGTTTTACATGCCAGTCTCTTACTCAGCTCATTGTGTTTTTTTTTCTCTCTGAAAATATTTTATAGCAAAGCAATAATATCTCGAAAAGAAAAGACATTTATCAAAACAAAAGGGTAGAAAAGGGAGGCCAAGAAGAATAGCCAAGAAAAGCTTTTCCTAATGTTCCATATGAGGAATAGTTATAGAAGCACATTCTTTGAGTGATGAAATGGCCAACTTTAGAGAGTTCTAACAGCGTTTAGAAAGTAGAGTTGTATCAAGCTCATTTGCCTTTTTATTTGCTATTTTCTTCCCCATCTCATTCACTTCAAAGTTTGTGTTTTGTCTTCTCTTGTGGGTGCTAACTTTCATTTTGCTTTTCTAAATGATGTACTATATGTGCTGTAACATTCTAATTAGGCCTTTTCCAGTTGTATTTAGAATAGTGAAAAATCTCACGATAGAACTTTTCTTGCATCTAGAGAGTAGACGACCCATGATGGGGAAGTTCAGATAGACCCAGTTTAATAGAGTCAGCAAGAATGCTGACATACCCATGGGGGATCTGCCTTCCAGTGTCTGACAGATGACATCTCTGTGGAAGACGATGTACATTACCATCACTTTCCTGGATAATCTGTTGTCAGGCTCCAAGCAGCTGCATATCACAGAGTTTTTATCCTGTGTTGTTAGATGTACTTGATAATTTAAGTCTGCCAAGAGGCAGATTTAATTTTAACATATTCCAGTTTATTTAATGAAAAATAGATTTCCCTCTTTTCCTATAAGATTTGTAATATGACATATCAATACTGAAAGGAACATACTTGCATATTGTTTTCAAACTCATGAATAGGCTGTGTAAACTCTCTTCATGTCAATTAAAACAATGATTTTCTTTAATTATTGTGAAATTATTTTTATTGGTGGGACTATTTTTTCATGGAGTAGAGGAGGGTAGCTCATTTTAAAATCTTCTTATAATATAAACATTAACATCATCCTTCACCTAGTACTTCTTATAGTCCTTCATAAGCACTTGATAAAGTAAATTGAATTAACTGGTCCAAATGTGCTAGATTGGATAAAGAGCTTGGTGACCAGTGGTCAGCCATCAGGTGACCTTCTTTGAAGCAGAAGTGGACTCTCTAGAGGTCTTATAACCCTTGCTGTAGTTTCATTGCTTTTGAATTTTTCTCGTTTAACTCAGAGTGTGGCAGTTAATTAGGAAGGGAACGAGACACCTTGTCCCTGGGGCACAACTAATTCATTTCCAGATATTTCCTGTCTGGTAAACTCTGACTTGCCCACGTGAGCCACCAACTCCAATGCTGATTGCAGTGTTGCTCACAAATGAACTGGAGTCAAGGTCTCGTCCATTTCTTCCAGACTTAGTTTTGGAGAATTCTTTTCCTTTTTGTACCATAAATTATTGTAACATGAGTATAAATTCAATACAGAGGAAGTGCTTTTTTTAATAGTCAAGTAAAAAATTCTCCCTGCCAATTTTAATTGTTCTTTGGCTTCACTTATATATGCTGATACCCAATTTCCATGCAAGGCTGACTTTTTCTTTTTTTTTCTTGTAGTTCCCCTTTGCCTTCTCCTAACAGCAAAGCTTCATTAAAAAAACAAACAGACAGAGGAACAAAACAAAAAACAAAAAAAATGAACACAAGATGAACTAAAAAAAGGGAATAAAAAAGGAAAACTTTATAATTTAGCTAATTTTCTATAAAATTTCCTTCATACTTTAGCAACGTGGTTGAGGTATGCTGCAGAAAGACAAATATAGGCAAAAACTGAAAGCCTCTTTTGTGAAAATGACAAGATCTTCTGCCTACATTCAACATTGGGTGGGACTACATATCTTCCTGTTTGAGACCATAACTCAAGTGTTCCAGAGTTCAGATGGGACCAAAAAAGAGTGACTTAAGACATGAAAACTGGAGCTCATGCAGAAAGATGAGATTATCTTATGTGGAGGAGAAAGACTAAGGAGGAATACAATTCAAGCATGGTTTGAGATGCTGCATAAAATATGGAAGACAGCTATTCCATTTGAACCAGAGATTCAAATTTAGTTCCAATTAAGCTAAAATTAAATTTAGTTTTAATTTATACCAGGAGGAATGTGTACTTCCTATGCCATCTTCTTAACTAGACCACAACAAGGGAAAATGGAAACTAGATATTCTTTAGTTATAATTACAAATTGACCAAAAATTGTCTTTGATTAAGGCTGCTTGAAAGGAGAGATGGGTTGTAGATGAGAAGGGGTATGACTGTGTGATCAGTACTTATTCCATATCAGATCATTAAAAGCAGAAGTGGGCCCTCTAGAACTCCTGTGACCTCTGTGTAGGCACACTGCTTTTAACTTCCCCTTAGTTTAATCCAGAGCCAGGTAGAGAAGCACAGAGCAAAAGAGAAGCCTTGTTCCTGAAACACAGCCAGCTCACTTACAGATAATTCATGGAAAACTGACTAGAGGCAGCAACCACAGACTCCAATGCTGACCGCTGTATCGCACATGAATTATTAAGAGTGGAGGTCCAGGCTGACTCAGTTTTGCTCCTCTAATGATCACAACAGTACGAGTGATGAAATGGAAGCCCAGGGAAGTAACTTGACCAGACTCACACAGCCAGGAAATGGCAAGCTGAGAAAATATCAGTCTGTTGATGCAAAAGATTATGTTCTTTCCATCATTCCACACATCATTCCTTTTCAAACTTCGGGTTGTATTAATACACGTTGCTAGCAAGAGAGTTGAACGTTATGGTTTTCTTTAAGGGGCTAAGTGGAACTCAGAGTTTAATAATGAAACAAGGAAATAGCTTCTTCTCCACTTCTGATTTTTTATCCTAAGGCCCTTTATCTCTTTATTGCTAAATACAAACTAGAAAATCCATGGGGAATTCTTAGTTCAAGGATTTATTTACGTAATTGTTCATATCAGAAGCTTTTAGAGTGTTTCATAGAGCATTAAAGACCATAAAAGAGAAAACAGGAGAATAACATATTTCCTTTGCAAAGCTTGACGTGTTTTTGAGGTATAATGGACCCTATTATCAATTAATTAATCATGAACTAAACCCATAGGAAAGAGAGCACCTAGTTTATTGTTTCTGTAACTTTCTGCTGAACGTGACCCACTTTGATGAACAGTAGCCTTGGACTCCTCGCAGAGACAGGATGCATTTGTGTTCCTTTGCTTGTATAGCTACATATATCATTTCAGTCCAAAGAGATTTTTTTTTGTTGTTGCAAATTTAAGGTGATTGAAATGGTTTTTAATGGCAGTAATCTTTCAGTTCTAATTACAGTGTTTATTATCATGAAGAATTTAATATAAATATATGGCAATTAACAATGTTCTATTGAAGGCTGAAAATAATTTGTCCTAATCTAGAGATTTTCTGAGATCACTAATATGTGTACACTAATTCCTTTGCCCTAACAATACCACTCTATGAAATAGCTCTAGGGTTAAAAAGATATTCACAGCAGGAGAGGTTGATAGAGTATATACAGGAAACCTAAATTCTGCAGCCGTTTAACAGGATTTTTCCCTATTAAATCACAGTAGCACAAAATTAGATATGTAAAATCACTTCATTACACTTATTTTTCAACTAGAGTTTATATATTTTTAAAGTTTCTGGGGAAAACTCTTCAAATTTCTTTTCTTGTACCCTACTGTATTTGAAAGCCTATGAGAATTTCCAATTATATATTGGTGATTTCTATTTTTAAGGATAATTTACATGTAGAACTTTAAAAACATCAATCCTATAAAATAATCCTACTGAATGAGCTGGGTTACTTTATCCATTAGCCCATCCTGCATTACTAAATGGATAACTTTTCTTAATTAACTTGGCACTTCTAAATGTATAAAGAAGCAAACAGTAATGATTTTTTTTTTAAATTTGATTTTCAGGGCTTTCTCAATTTTAACCTGCCAAAAATGAAACAAATGCCCACGGAAAAAGTAATTACTCTTCTCCGTCTGTAACGTCTTCTTAATTAACTTTTAATCTGTGCTGTTATACAAGGAGCATCTCTTAATACTGAATGTGTCTAAAATGTAGGAGACAGAGATTTAAATGATTTAGATAAATATCTGCCTAGCGCAGAAGCATAAAAATTACAAAATTAGGATATGGGTGGCTGAGTGCCAATTTCAGTTGCCAGCAAAAGAAAGATATTGCCATCATTTAAAAAAAATAATTTGCTTACAAGTAAAGCAACTTAATAAATGCCTTCTAACCATGCATCCTTATTTTGGAGCATATTTCTTGGTTTGTCCTATACAAAATTCTGAAAACCTATGAATTAGAAATTGTAGAAAAGCAATTATGCTATCATTTATGAAAGACATGTATTATTAGAGAAAAATCAATAAATGAGAATTTCATTATGAAGTGAAGCACTGTTGTTTTGTTTAGTTGGAATGGATTCTATCAGCAGTAATTTAAAATAATCAGTTCAGTGATATGACTCCTAGTGGTGTTGAGATAATTACTATACTTATGTCTAGTAATTTCTGTCTATTAAATGGAGCACAGAGTGGCAAGTAAAGACAGGAAGCTTTGACTCCTAACACCTCCTTTACTATATGTACATAATTTGTCTTCTAATAACTGAAAGAACATGACAAAAATCCTTATATACAAAATAGAAACAGTCATACATTCTTTATGCATGTCCAGTTAACCAAAATATATTGAATATTTTTGTACAAGATAGAGTAGAAATGTGCATGTGCATGCACACACACACAAGCACACACGCACAGAGGTGCAAGCATTTATCTCCCTTCTGTCTCCAAATCCCACTGAAGTAAAGGAAGAAAAATAAACACATGACTATATTCATGGAAATACTAAGAAGAGTAGACGGGGACATTACAGACCAGACATTTCTGTGAACTTCTGAAACTAAAAAGTGGATAGGTCCTATAAAGTGGATAACCCAAATTAAGGGAACCCCAGGAGACTGCTACAGTGGTATTGAGAGATTAATGGATTTTCAGCTGGTTATAGGATTTGAGGATTGTAGTCCTTTTCTCTCAGTAGTCTGTATGTGTTGTTCTACTCTCTTCTTGCTTCAGTAATATATGTAAAATCTGTCAGTATAATTTTCATACCTTTTCAAATATTTTACTCTTTATGTGGATTTATCTTTGATATGTCACACACAAAAATTTTTTTTTGGTTATCATTTTTTTTAACATTTTTATTGGAGTATAATTGCTTTACAATGGTGTGTTAGTTTCTGCTTTATAACAAAGTGAATCAGTTATACATATATATATATCCCCGTATCTCTTCCCTGTTGCATCTTCCTCCCTCCCACCCTCTTTATCCCACCCTTCTAGCTGGTCACAAAGCACCAAGCTGATCTCCCTGTGCTATGCGGCTGCTTCCCAGTAGCTATCTATTTTACATTTTGTAGTGTATATATGTCCATATATACACTATCACTCTCTCACTTTGTTCCAGCTTACCCATCCCCCTCCCCGTGTCCTCAACTCCATTCTCTAGTAGGTCTGCATCTTTATTCCTGTCTTGCTCCTAGGTTCTTCATGACCACTTTTTTTTTTTTTTTTTAGATTCCATATATATGTGTTAGCATATGGTGTTTGTCTTTCTCTTTCTGACTTACTTCACTCTGTATGACAGACTCTGAGTCCATCCACCTCACTACAAATAGCTCAATTTCGTTTCTTTTTATGGCTGAGTAACATTCCATTGTATATATGTACCACATCTTCTATATCCATTCATCTGTCGATGGACACTTAGGTTCCTTCCATGTCCTGGCTATTGTAAATAGAGCTGCAGTGAGCTATGTGGTACCTGACTGTTTTTGAATTATGGTTTTCTCAGGGTATATGTCCAGTAGTGGGATTGCTGGGTCGTATGGTAGTTCTATTTTTAGTTTTTTAAGGAACCTCCATACTGTTCTCCATAGTGGCTGTATCAATTCACATTCCCACCAACAGTGCAAGAGGGTTCCCTTTTCTCCACACCCTCTCCAGCATTTATTGTTTCTAGCTTTTTGATGATGGCCATTCTGACCGGTGTGAGATGATATCTCATTGTAGTTTTGATTTGCATTTCTCTAACGATTAGTGATGTTGAGCATCCTTTCCTGTGTTTGTTGGCAATCGCTATATCTTCTTTGGAGAAATGTCTATTTAGGTCTTCTGCCCATTTTCGGATTGGGTTGTTTGTTTTTTTTGATATTGAGTTGTATGAGCTGCTTGTAAATTTTGGAGATTAATCCTTTGTCAGTTGCTTCGTTGGCAAGTAATTTCTCCCATTCTGAGCGTTGTCTTTTGGTCTTGTTTCTGGTTTCCTTTGCTGTGCAAAAGCCTTTCAGGTTCTTTAGGACCCATTTCTTTATTTTTGTTTTTATTTCTATTTCTCTAGGAGGTGGGTCAAAAAGGATCTTGCTGTGATTTATGTCATAGAGTGTCCTGCCTATGTTTTCCTCTAAGAGTTTGATAGTGTCTGGCCTTACATTTAGGTCTTTAATCCATTTTGAGTTTATTTTTGTGTATGGTGTTAGGGAGTGTTCTAATTTCATTCTTTTACATGCAGCTGTCCAGTTTTCCCAGCACCACTTATTGAAGAGGCTGTCTTTTCTCCACTGTTTACTCTTGCCTCCTTTGTCAAAGATAAGGTGACCATATGTGCGTGGGTTTAACTCACGGCTTTCTATCCTGTTCCATTGATCTATCTTTCTGTTTTTGTGCCAGTACCATACTGTCTTGATTACTGTAGCTTTGTAGTATAGTCTGAAGTCTGGGAGACTGATTCCTCCAGCTCTGTTTTTCTTTCTCAAGATTGCTTTGGCTATTAGGGGTCTTTTGTGTTTCCATACAAATTGTGAAATTTTTTGTTCTAGTTCTGTGAAAAATGCCAGTGATAGTTTGATAGGGATTGCACTGAATCTTTAGATTGCTTTGGGTAGTAGAGTCATTTTCACAATGTTGATTCTTCCAATCCAAGAACATGGTATATCTCTCCATCTATTTGTATCATCTTTAATTTCTTTCATCAGTGTCTTACAATTTTCTGCATACAGGTTTTTGTCTCCTTAGGAAGATTTATTCCTAGGTATTTTATTCTTTTTTTTGCAGTGGTAAATAGGAGTGTTTTCTTGATTTCACTTTCAGATTTTTCATCATTAGTGTGTAGGAATGCAAGAGATTTCTGTGCATTAATTTTGTATCCTGCTATTTCACCAAATTCATTGATTAGTTCTAGTAGTTTTCTGGTAGCATCTTTAGGATTCTCTATGTATAGTATCATGTCATCTGCTAACAGTGACAGCTTTACTTCTTTTCTGATTTGGATTCCTTTTATTTCCTTTTCTTCTCTGATTGCTGTGGCTAAAACTTCCAAAACTATGTTGAATAATAGTGGTGAGAGTGGGCAACCTTGTCTTGCTCCTCATCTTAGTGGAAATGGTTTCAGTTTTTCACCATTGAGGACGATGTTGGCTGTGGGTTTGTCATATATGGCCTTTATTATGTTGAGGAACGTTCCCTCTGTGCCTGCTTTCTAGAGGGTTTTTATCATAAATGGGTGTTGAATTTTGTCGAAAGCTTTCTCTGCGTCTATTGAGATGATCATATGGTTTTTCTCCTTCAATTTATTAACATGGTGTATCACATTGATTGATTTGCATATACTGAGGAATCCTTGCATTCTTGGGATAAACCCAACTTGATCATGGTGTATGATCCTTTTAATGTGCTGTTGGGTTCTGTTTGCTAGTATTTTGTTGAGGATTTTTGCATCTGTGTTCATCAGTGATATTGGCCTGTAGTTTTCTTTTTTTGTGACATCTTTGTCTGGTATCAGGGTGATGGTGGCCTTGTAGAATTAGTTTGGGAGTGTTCCTCCCTCTGCTATATTTTGGAAGAGTTTGAGAAGGATAGGTGTTAGCTCTTCTCTAAATGTTTGATAGAATTCGCCTGTGAAGCCATCTGTTCCTGGGCTTTTGTTTGTTGGAAGATTTTCAATCACAGTTTCAATATCAGTGCTTGTGACTGGTCTGTTCATGTTTTCTATTTCTTCCTGGTTCAGTCTTGGAAGGTTTTGTATTTCTAAGAAGTTGTCCATTTCTTCCACGTTCTCCATTTTATTGGCATGTATTTGCTTGTAGTAATCTCTCATGATCCTTTGTATTTCTACAGTGTCAGTTGTTACTTCTTCTTTTTTATTTTTAATTCTATTGATTTGAGACTTCTCCCTTTTTTTCTTGATGAGTGTGGCTAATGGTTTATCAATTTTGTTTATGTTCTCAAAGAACCAGCTTTTAGTTTTATTGATCTTTGCTATCGTTTCCTTCATTTCTTTTTCATTCATTTCTGATCTGATCTTTATTATTTCTCTCCTTGTGCTAACTTTGGGGTTTTTTTGTTCTTCTTTCTATAGTTGCTTTAGGTGTAAGGTTAGCTTGTTTCTTGAGATGTTTCTTGTTTCTTAATGTAGGATAGTATTGCTATAAACTTCCCTCTCAGAACTGCTTTTGCTGCATCCCATAGGTTTTGGGTTGTTGTGTTTTCATTGACATTTGTTTCTAGGTATATTTTGATTTCCTCTTTGATTTCTTCAGTAATCTCTTGTTTATTAAGTAGCGTATTGTTTAGCCTCCATGTGTTTGTATTTTTTGCAGATTTTTTCCTGTAATTGTTATCTAGTCTCATATTGTTGTGGTCAGAAAAGACACTTGATAAGATTACAATTTTCTAAAATTTACCAAGGCTTGATTTGTGACCCAAGTTATGATCTATCCTGGAGAATGTTCCATGAGCACTTGAGAAGAAAGTGTATTCTGTTGTTTTTGGATGGAATGTCCTATAAATATCAATTAAGTCCATCTTGTTTAATGTATCACTTAAAGCTTGTGTTTCCTTATTTATTTTCATTTTGGATAAACTTCCATTGGTGAAAGTGGGGTGTTAAAGTTCCCTACTATAATTGTGTTACTGTCAGTTTCCCCTTTTATGGCTCTTAGTATTTGCCTTATGTATTGAGGTGCTCCTATGTTGGGTGCATAAATATTTACAATTTTAATATCTTCTTGGATTGATCCCTTGATCATTATATAGTGTTCTTCTTTGTCTCTTGTAATATTCTTTGTCTTAAAGTCTATTTTGTCTGATATGAGAATTGCTACTCCAGATTTCTTTTGATTTCCATTTGCATAGAATATCTTTTTCCATCCCATCACTTTCAGTCTGTATATGTCCCTAGGTCTGAAGTGGGTCTCTTGTAGACAGCATATGTACGGGTCTTGTTTTTGTATCCATTCAGCCAGTCTACTTCTTTTGGTTGGAGCATTTAATCCATTTACATTTAAGGTAATTATTGATATGTATGTTCCTAATACCACTTTCTCAATTGTTTTGGGTTTGTTATTGTAGGTCTTTTCCTTCTCTTGTGTTTCCCATCTGGAGAAATTCCTTTAGTATTTGTTGCTAAGCTGGTTTGGTGGTGCTTAATTCTCTTAGCTTTTGCTTATCTGTAAAGGTTTTAATTTCTCCGTCAAATCTGAATGAGATCTTTGCTGGGTAGAGTAATCTTGGTTGTAGGTTTTTCCCTTTCATCACTTTAAATATGTCCTGCCACTCCCTTCTGACTTGCAGAGTTTCTACTGAAAGATCTGGTGTTAACCCTATGGGGATTCCCTTGTGTGTTATTTGTTGTTTTTCCCTTGCTGCTTTTAATATTTTCTTTGTATGTAATTTTTGATCATTTGATTAATATGTGTCTGCGTGTTTCTCCTTGGATTTATGCTGTATGGGACTCTCTGTGCTTCCTGGACTTGATTAACCGTTTCCTTTCCCATATTAGGGAAATTTTCAACTATAATCTCTTCAAATATTTTCTCAGTCCCTTTCTTTTTCTCTTCTTTTTCTGGGACCCCTATAATTCGAATGTTGCTGTGTTTAATGTTGTCCCAGAGGTCTCTAAGACTGTCCTCAGTTCTTTTCATTCTTTTTTCTTTATTGTGCTCTGCAGTAGTTATTTCCACTATTTTATCTTCCAGGTCATTTATCCATTCTTCTGCCTCAGTTATTCTGCTATTGATCCCTTCTAGAGAATTTTTAATTTCATTTATTGTGTTGTTCATGATTGTTTGTTTGCTCTTTAGTTTTTCTAGGTCCTTGTTAAACGTTTCTTGTATTTTCTCCATTCTATTTCCAAGGTTTTGGATCATCTTTACTGTCATTATTCTGAATTCTTTTTCAGGTAGACTGCCTATTTCCTCTTTATTTGTTAGGTCTGGTGCGTTTTTACCTTCTGCTTCATCTGCTGTGTGTTTCTTTCGTCTTCTCATTTTGCTTAACTTACTGTGTTTGGGGTCTCCTTTTCGCAGTCTGCAGGTTCGTAGTTCCCATTGTTTTTGATGTCTTCCCCCAATGGCTAAGGTTGGTTCAGTGGGTTGTGTAGGCTTCCAGGTGGAGGGGACTAGTTCCTATGTTCTGGTGGATGAGGCTGGATCTTGTCTTTCTGATGGGCAGGTCCACGTCTGGTGGTGTATTTTGGGGAGTCTGTGACCTTATTTTGATTTTAGGCAGTCTCTCTTCTAATGGGTGGGGTTTTGTTCCTGTCTTGCTAGTTGTTTGGCATAGGGTGTCCCGCACTGTATCTTGCTGGTCATTGAGTGGAGGTGGGTCTTGGCATTGAGATGGATATCTCTGGGATATTTTTGCCATTTGATATTATGTGGAGCTGAGAGGTCTCTGGTGGACCAATGTCCTGAACTTGGCTGTTCCACCTCAGAGGCACAGCCCTGATGCCTGGGTGGAGCACCAAGAGCCTGTCATCTACACGGCTCAGAATAAAAGAGAGAAAGAAAGAAACAAACAAAGAAAGAAAGAAAGGGAAAGAAAGGAAGAAAGAAAAAGAAAGAAAGAACGAAAGAAAGAAAGGAAGAAAGAAAGAAAGAAAGAAAGAAAAAGAAAGAGAAAGAAAGAAAGGAAGGAAGGAAGAAGGGAGGGAGGGTGGGAGGGAGGAAGGAAGGAGATAAAATAAAGTAAAAGTGTTATTAAAATAAAAAACAGAAAATAATTATTAAAAAAGATTTTTAAGTAATTAAACAAAACAAAGAAAGGAGAGCACAACCAAACCAAAAAAACAAATCCACCAATGA
The DNA here is from genome assembly GCF_059928025.1 of Delphinapterus leucas. Classification (NCBI taxonomy): domain Eukaryota; kingdom Metazoa; phylum Chordata; class Mammalia; order Artiodactyla; family Monodontidae; genus Delphinapterus; species Delphinapterus leucas. The sequence continues at coordinate 23,345,196 of NC_143136.1, read as the reverse complement.
TAACAAGTGCTGAAAACTATACTAAAAAACCCCAAAACAAACCAAAAAAAAAAAACCAGACAGACATAACCCTAGGACAAATGGTAAAAGCAAAGCTATACAGACAAAATCACACACAGAAGCATACACATACACACTCACAAAAAGGGAAAAAATAAATATACATATATCGTTGCTTCCAAAGTCCACCTCCTCAATTTGGGCTGATTCATTGTCTATTCAGGTATCCACAGATGCAGGGTATATCAAGTTTATTGTGGAGATTTAATCCGCTGCTCCTGAGGCTGCTGGGAGAAATTGCCCTTTCTCTTTTTAGTTTGCACAGCTCCTGGGATTCAGCTTTGGATTTGGACCGGCCTCTGCATATAAGTCGCCTGAGGGTGTCTGTTCCCACTCAGACAGGACGGGGTTAAAGGAGCAGCTGATTCGGGGGCTCTGGCTCACTCAGGCCCGGGGGGAGGGAGGGGTACGGATGCGGGGTGAGCCTGCAGCGGCAGAGGCCTGCATGACATTGCACCAGCCTGAGGCGCACTGTGCGTTCTCCCGGGGAAGTTGTCCCTGGATCGCAGGACCCTGGCAGTGGCGGGCTGCACAGGCTCCCAGGAGGGCTGGTGTGGATAGTGACCTGCGCTTGCACACAGGCTTGTTGATGGCGGCAGGAGCAGCCTTAGTGTCTCTGAGGTCCACGCTGATAGCCGCGGCTCGCGCCCGTCTGTGGAGCTCCTTTAAGCGGCGCTCTTAATCCCCTCTCCTCGCGCACCAGGAAGCAAAGAGGCAACTTTTAAAAAGTCTCTTGCCTCTTCAGCAGCTCCACACTTTTTCCCAGACTCCCTCCCAGCTAGCTGTGGCGCACTAGCCCCCTTCAGGCTGTGTTCACACCGCCAACCCCAGTCCTCTCCCAGCATCCGACCGAACTCCGAGCCTCAGCTCCCAGCCCCCGCCCGCCCCGGCGGGTGAGCAGACAAGCCTCTCGGGCTGGTGAGTGCTGGTCGGCACCGATCCTCTGTGCGGGAATCTCCCCGCTTTGCCCTCCGCACCCCTGTTGCTGTGCTCTCCTCCTCGGCTCCAAAGCTTTCCCCCTCCGCCACCCGCAGTCTCCACCCATGAAGGGGCTTCCTAGTGTGTGGAAACCTTTCCTCCTTCACGGCTCCCTCCCACTGGTGCAGGTCCAATCCCTATCCTTTTGTCTCTGTTTATTCTTTTTCCTTTTGCCCTACCCAGGTACGTGGGGAGTTTCTTGCCTTTTGGGAAGTCTGAGGTCTTCCGCCAGCGTTCAGTAGGCGTTCTGTAGGAGCAGTTTCACATGTAGATGTATTTCTGGTGTGTTTGTGGGGAGGAAGGTGATCTCCACGTCTTACTGTTCTGCCATCTTGAAGCTCCTCCTACCAAAATTTTTATATTAGATTTATCCCAGTCAGGGGCTTCCAAAGGATCAAGTTTTTGTTTTAGTTTATGAATTAGTCTATTATTTGTTTATTCTTTCATCTCCATTTGTTACTTTTTCCCTTTCTGAAACACTATTGGTATTTTATATCTCTAGGATCTGTCCTCCAGTTCTTTTGTCTTTCCCTTATGATCCTTATATTCTTGTATTTCTTCTCTCTAAGTTATTTCTTCCAGTTAATCTTATCATTGCATATGTAGTTTTGAGCTATTTCTGGCCTTTTATCTTTTCAGTTCCACCATTATATTTTATAAGTTATGAATCAATATTTAGTTATAAATTTCTAACTATATCCCTTTGATAGTCCTCATTCCTTTTATATTGATGTTTTCTTTTGACACATTTATCAGTTTTACTTTATTGGGAAATATTACTTATGGAATTTTGGCTCACTCACCATTTCTTCAGTTACTAATACCCTTTAAGTATTTTTTTTTCTTTGCCTGCTTTTTATTGTATGTACCCTTGGCCTTCATACATATAGGGATATTATGGGTTTTGAGCCATGACAAATTTTCAGAAGGAAGTGGTGGAATAAATTGTAAGGCACAGTCATTTTTGCTCTTTGATTCAGGTTGCATTTTCTGTCAAATGGGTTATTCTTTCTTAAAGCATGGAAGTACAGCTTCCCTTGTCCTTATTTTACCTGGTTATAAGTAAAATCCCTCTGTCAGTTGCAGAAAATTGGGGCTGTGTAGCCCCTAATGCAGGTGTGTGCAGGGTGATTGGGTTTCCTCCAAGTCTAAGAGAGTGACCTTCAAAAGAAGACAAAGCAAGTGTATCCCCTCGTTAAGGGAATTTGCAGGCTTCTTTTAATTGATTCTCCTTAAGGAAAATTTTTTTTTTCCCACCTCATCCTCAGAATATTAGATGCATCCTTCAGGATCCACAGCTTACATACTCTAGATTCTCAACTACTCCAGAGAGTTAGAAGAAATAAGGGGCCAGGGATGAGAGCTTAAGTTCATGTTCTTTCTTTTGAAAAGAAAGAGGCAAAAATACCATTAATTACGGAAAGTGTTACTGTATACCTCTAAAAACCAAGAGAATAAACTGAAATGCTTTTTGAAAATAATAAGGAAATTCAATAAGATGATGGTTTACTAAATGTCCAAAAAATCAAACAAAAACACACAAACAAAAAATAAAAGAAAAAGGACCATTTTTAATAACAACAAACCATAAAACTTTTAGAATGGAATTAGTAGGTAATGCATAATACTTATAATAATAACACTATAGCATTTTCTTGGGAAACAGAAGAGACTTGTGTAAATGGAAAAGTTTTCTTTTTTCAATTTCAGTGGAATATTTAATATTGTAAAGCAGTCAGATCTCCCAAAATATCTTTATGAAATCGGAACAACAGTTCAAAATTCTAATAGGAATCCTTTTTTGAGGGGCAGGAATAAGGCAGAGATTTAGAAAGATGCAATACAAGATGAATCTCTAGTACATGATGTATTATTATATATGAGAAGAGTCAGAAAATTATTTTCAAATATAAATAAGCTGTAAAATGCTGACAATTAAAATGTAATATAGGTGAAGGAATACATGATGGAAGTGATGGTTTTCAAGACATTGGACATCAGGAATTGAGTAACAGTGATACCTGAGTGATGGGAAGCAAATGATGGGAGCCCCATGAGGAGTGCCTTGGCTTACTTCCTTGAGAGAGTTTTCAGGCAATGGCACATGGCATACTTGAGAGGAAGGAGTTGAAAGTCCAGGGAGACCAAGATGGCTAGAGTTTTCAGGGCAGAGTACCGGAGAGATGAGTGCTTCAAAGAGAACTTTAAAGATCTTCAAAGGGACTCCCTTGAACATTTAGCGGAGTACTGATCAACATATATTGTATGCGAGGAAAATACTTGAGTCTGGGAAGGAGCCATATAAAGGTTAAATAGTAACTAAAGCTCATATGGCGCTGAGAATTGTGCCTATTCTGACCAGACAGGTTGGAAAAACTCATAATTCATGGGGCATTGCATTGAGTGCTCAGGAAGTTCTTAGTATTTACTCAGTATATTCGTCAGCGTTCTCTAGAGAAATGGAATCAATAGAAGATATGTATGTATGTGTGTCTCCATATAGAGAAAGAGAGATTGAGAGAAAGAGGGGAGAATAAGCTCATGTGATTGTTGGGGCTGGCAATATATAGAGAGAGGAATTAGCAAATGCAAAATCTTCCAGGAAGGCTGGCAGGCTGGAGACCGGAGAAGGGTTGATGTTGCACCTGAAGTCCAAAGGCAGCCTGGAGGCAGAATTCTGTCTTTCTCAGGGAACTTCGGCCTTTTTCTTTTCAGGCCCACCCACGTTATAGAGGGTAATCTTCTTTAATCAAAGTATACTAATTTAAATGCTAATCACATATAAAAATGCCTTCACAGAAACATTTAGACTGATGTTTGGCCAAAACTTAGGTGCCATGGCCTAGCCAAGCTGACACATAAAATTAACCACCACACTCTGGATTTTACAATACTCAGGATTGCCTCAGTAGTGGGAAATAAGCAGCCCTAGACTGAGCACTGCTCTGGACCCATCTAACAAAGTATAAAAGCAAGACCCAAAGGAGTGAAGCTATTTACAGGTAACTTCACTGCATCCCAGAAAAAAAAGGCACAAGGGGATTACTGGGAATAAGAAAAAATCCAGCTCTCAACAAGGTAGAGTTCTGAATATATTTTACCCAATCAAAGATTACCAGGCGTTCAAAGAAGCAGGAAGACACTACTCATAATTGGGAGAAAAAACAATCAATTGAAATCAATCCAAAATTGGCACAGTTGTCAGAATTAGATCATAAAAACATTTATTCTAATTAAAACAGTTATAACTGTATTCCATATATTAAAAAAGATACACGGAGATGTAGAATATTAAAAAAGACCCAAATAAAATGTCTACAAGTGAAAATTATAATGCCTGAAATGAAATGTACACTGAATGAGATTAATGGCAGATTAGATGTGGTAGAAGGCAAGATCACTGAATTTAAAGATAGGAATTATCCAAATGCACAGAAAACAGAATTGTAAAAATTAGAGTATCCATGAGCTCTGGGACATCTTCAAGTCGCTGATTGTATGTGTAACTGGAGTCCTTGAAGCGGGAAGGGATAGAAAAAATACTTGAAGAAAAAAGTTCCAGATTTCTTAAAACTATAAACACACAAGGGCAAGACAGTTAATGAATTCCAAGCTTAAGAAAAGAACAAACAAAAAATTACAACTGGCAACTTTCCTGGAAGCATCTCCAACATTCTGCTCCTTTACCTCACCTTCATCTGATGTGTCTGCTTTTTATCTCACCATTTGTTGAGTCCTTCTCTTTACCATGGAGTCACCCAAAGATCAGCCTTTGGGCCTCTTCTTTTTTACACTTACTCCTTTGGTGATTCCATCAAGTCTCATGGCTTTCAATACCACCACCCATATGTTGATGACTCACAAATGTACACACTCACGTACACAAACAGTATGTAGAATTCAGAGAAAAGATTGACATACATATATCTTTTCTCTGATTTCTCTACTGATATATCCAAATGTCTACTCAACATTTCCATTTTGATACTTAATAGGTATCTTAAACTTAAGATCTAAAACCAAGCTCCTGATCTTCACTACTGCTTCTCCAAACCTGCATTTCCTACCGTACTGCCCATATCAGTTGATGACAGTACCATCCTTCCAGATGGTCTGACCTAAAATTTTGGAGTTATTTTTTTATTCCTCTCTTTCTGATTCCACATCCAATTCATCAAAATATTGTTGGAACCACCTCTCCTACTGTAATATCCTTCTAACTGTTCTTTTTTCAGTTCCTCTCCTCTTAATGTTTATTCTTAGCATGGTACCCAGAGTGATTCTTGCAAAAGGTAAGTCTAATCAGTCACTCTTATGTCCAGTCTCACCAAGAGCTCTTCATTTTATAATTTTATAAATTAGAAGCCAATGCCCTACATAATCTACCCCTTCCCTTTCATTCTGAACACAGAACCTACCGTTCTTCTAGTCAACACTGCCCGATAGGAATGTCCTGTGAGTCACATATACAATTTTAAAGTTTTTAAAGTTTTAGAAAAGTTAAAAGCATGTTAAATTAATTTAAGGACATTGTGTTTAATCTACTATATCACATATATGGTCATTTCAACCCATAATCAACATAAATATTTTAATAAGATATTCTTCAGTATTTTACAGCACATCTAAAATTATGTTAGCTCAGTAGCAACGTGTGATTATTAGTGGGTACCATATTGGACAGCACAGTTCTAGCTCATTCCTCTCCAGCCACACTGGTTTCCTTGATATTACTGGAACATGCCACCATACTTTCATCTCATGGCCTTTGTATTAGTCTTTTCCTTTTTCTGGAACCACTTCCCATAGATATGTATGTGGCTTGTGTTGTCACCTCCTTCTAGTCTTTTTCCAAATGTCAACACCTCAGTGAGGTCATGCCAGGCCACTCTATTTAAGACACCTTCTACCTCACCCCACCCTTGCATTTCCTATTCCTCTCACCTGCTCTAGTTTTAAAATATTATTTATCACCTTTTGATAATACATAAATTACTTATTTGTTGTTTTTATTAGCTGTCTCTCCCCCAACTAGAATCACTCCCATGAGGGGAGTAACTTTGGATTGTTTCATTCACTTATGTATCCCTAGATTCCCAAATAAATGCCCAGTATGTACTATTTCCTCAATAAGTAGTTTGTTGAATGAATGAAAAAATAAATGCAGTGTATTACTATGCAGTCGTTTAACAATGTAGAGTCACAGGTATTTGACGTTGAGATATATTCAAGGTACTTTGATAAAGAAAAAAAACATGTTGAAGAACTAAGCATATATCCTTTTATTGTTTAGTAAAATATACATCTGTAGGTATAAGTGTAGCTGTGTTTAAGATAGCATATCACATAACATTAGTATTAGTTTAAAGAGTGGTAATAGCTATAAAATATTATGAGCATGTATTGTCTTGCTCTGAAAATTAACTCATTTAGCGTGCTAAAATCCATTTCTTAGAGGTCACCTTTGAATAACACTATAAGTATTTCTCCAGAAATATTCTGAGACCTCTTCATTATACATGTATTATTATGCCATCTTTTTGATTGTATATATAGGGCCATCTGGGTTCCATCATTTTAATTCCTAGAAGTTATTTGATCAACTCTTCCTCAGCTCACAGTCTTTGCAGTTAAATTGTATGTTGACCTACTAACTGAATTACAGAAATCAAATGTAAACAAATGAACAGATTTCAGCTGTCCATTGGATATAGTAATTTAAATTTGTTTTAATGGGCCCCCTGGCAATTTTCTAGCCTGTAACTGCTCTTAAAGAGGATTTTGTAAATTCACTGAAGATGTTTAAATACACTGTGCAGTAATATAACTGATTTGTGTTTCATACAAGTAGCAACTATGGCTTGAATTAAAAAATATATATATACCCCGAAGGAAAGAGGGACTATTTAATTCAGTTTTTATTTTATTACTTTAGAAAGTGCACACTTTCAGATCAGTTTTTCTTTTGACAAATGGAAATTTAATAGTATTCGAGTAGTATCTAGAATTGCCACTATGCTGAGATCTTTAGCTTTAAATATTTTATACCATGTGATTCTTACAGTAAGCCTATAAGTTGGTGGTACCAATATTACCCCTATTTTTACAGATGAGAAAATTAAGGTTTAAAGAGTTGAGGTAACTTGCCCATGTCTACTCAGCTGGTGAGATTAGAGTCAGTATTTAAATATCATATTTGGTTTCATTCCAAACCCATGTTCTCAAGTATTATGCCAATAATATGTTTACCATAGTGAAACCAATGACTTTCAATTATCTTCAAAAATAGATAGTCCTAAAATTGCAAAGGGATTTTGACCTAAAATCTATTTTAAGTTAGTTATATGAAACTGACATGTGTAATATTATATCACAACACTTAGAACAGCAACTGGAACAGAATAGGCACATAATAAATAATTTTGAATTAATGAAATGAGGAAATTTTTGTCTATTGTAACAATCTACATCTTTACAGGGAAAGAAATAAAAAACTTTACAAAGAGAAAAGAGCAGAAGCAAATGGTATGGAGAACTGTTAGAAATTCAAAGTGGAGTAGATAAATAAAGAGAATTAAAATTTATTAGACTAGAATCAGTTCTAAACAATAGATAAAGCTGGAAAGTGCCAGGATATTCCATAATCTATCTGAGGTGTCACTGGACCGACATATATTTTTGAATACTTTAAGTAGGTAATAAGGGACTTCCCTGGCAGTCCAGTGGTTGAGACTCCACCCTCCCAATGCAGAGGGTACGGGTTCGATCCCTGGTTGGGGAACTAAGATCCCGCATGCTACACAGTGAGGCGTAAAAAAATAATAATAAGTAATAATAGTAATGCACCTCTACTGATTTTTTTAAAAAAAACCAGGAGATCACCCAAGCTTGTATAACTGATAGAAAATTATTTATTTTCTCTGGTAATTTTATGCATTTTGAAATATTTGAGGGTGTAGTTAAAATATAAAACACTATCTAAAGGCCAGATATAATGAGCTGTTCATTCTTCTCCATTAAAATGGGAGACTTGTCTTCGCCGTTGAATTTTCACTTGGGCCTAGTCAAGCAAACTGATAATGCTTTATTTTCTCTTTGACCCACTCCTTTCTCTAAACCTTGTCAACCACTTTCAAAATATCATGTCATGCTGTATTCTATGCATGTAATTGTTCTCCAGTTCACCCCATCTTTTCATTCTTTCTACCACTTCACCAGTACAGATCATCATTTGTTGCTAGAACTAATGAAATCACCTTCAAAAGATTCTCCTCGTGTTAGAAGTCCATTTGACTTATCCTCCCTTCCTGTGGACACTGGATTTATCTTCTTAGAACATGGATCTGTCCTTAAATCTTGTTAATTCTATATCACCTAAAAAACTAAAGTATAAAACTTCCACATGAAATTAAAGAATCCCAGAATCTTGCCCCAGCCACCTTTCCTGGCTCACCTTTCCATACACCTGAATTACAATCATAAAGAGCACCTCATGACTGCCCCAAGTGGCCAAGCATCATCTCATACTAAATCTTGTTTAAAATGTCGTGGTCCTTCCTTTGTCATCAAAATTCTCCTCAAGCATCAAAGCTGAGAAAAAATGTCATCTCTCTCATGATGCTTTTCCTAGTCTCCCACATTTCACTCCCAACTAATAATTATTTCCATCAAACTTTTATTCATACCTCTATTTACTGCATATCTACTTCCCATCTTTATTATAGTTGTTATCATGCATTTCCTTATTGAGCTTGAACTCTGTGGACAAATACAATAGGTTAAGTTTTTCTCCTTCAAGTGCCTAGGATAGAGCAATATTTACAGAACAAAATCCAGTTAAAATAAATATATTTTGTCTACTGAAATATCAAAAAATTCAAAAAACTTCAATAATCTATTTTTTAAAAAATATACAGAACAAGGATGGCACAGGGGAGAAAACATAATCTCTGTATTATAGAACATGATAAAACTTATATTGATAACTGTGTGAATTTAGATGGATGTCTTACTGGAAATGAGAAACAGAAAAGCAGAAAGGAAAAATAAATCAAAGTTATCCTTTGATTTCAAGTTTTCAGGGAAAAATTATTTTCAGGTACTAAGTTTGCCTGCATTGGGAAGGAGTGATTTTGTAATTTCCAGAACTGTCATCCTTTGTTACACTGTTGTCCTTCACGCACCACATGCTCTCTGGGGGTTTTCAGCAGATTGCACACCAGGAGCTTTGGACACAATGGCACCAAAGTTTTCTAGCACAGGAAGGCTTGGTAATCAATTCTTCACTTTCCAGGTGATGCTGCTTGGCTCCATTCACATTAACTTTTCAGCATTCGATGTGAAGAGAGCCTCCAGATAGTGCAGAGGGAGGGAGAGCAATAAGACCAGTGATTACAAATCAATCACTTTTATTGCTGCCAGAGCCGGTAACAGAACACAAATGATAGACACAGCAATGGTTTTATTCAATAATTGAGTTGTTTCTTAGGGGAGAGGGAAATGAAATCTTTTCAATATTCCACTCTTTTAGAAAATACATATATTGTTTCAAACATCGGGTGGCACACAATGGATCTTAGAGTGAACATCAAATGTTATAAGGCAGATTTGATTAGATTTGGGGGAGGGTGGGCTCTACCATAGGTATACAGCCAGAATGTCTGTGACACCTGTCCCCAGGAACAAGGGAAAGTGCACTTTCCCTAAGTTAGGGGGGATTCAGACAAGGTACTACTGCTGAGTAAATTTAGAAAATGCACTCAAATCTTAAGCAAAGACATGAAAAAAGAATTTTATGCACATAGGTATGTGTGTATATTTCTCTCTGAAAAAACTAAAGTTATGGCAATGCTAATCATGAATACTGTATCATATTGATTAAAATATTAGTAAAATATCTGTCTGGATTTGAATACATCAGAGCCTCTTCAAGGTGGACTTTGTCAGGACTTTATTGAAGTAACTTTTTATGCTATCAAATGTTCTAAATATTTGATATTAGATGCGCCTTCTTGGTGTTTGTGTGTTTTTTGCCCCTATTTTCTTCCTCATTCTCTCACATCATTACCACCAAATGTCACACCTACATGATCTGTAAGTGGGACAAAGAGATAGTATGAAACATTCTTCAGCAATTAGAAAGTAAGTAGTTACTTGGAGAAGATGCAAAACTATAAAAATAATGTGAACCTTTGTAAATAAAATTCAAATTAGAGCTTAATTCTCATTTTGGGGGGGAAAGTTAAGAGAGAACATTCAATCTGTATACAAGCCCTGCAGTATAACAGAAAATGTCCTGTGGTACAGGATGAAACACAACTTATTCCCGCAACAATCATTGGCTTTTATGACATTGGAGCCTGTCACTTAATTTCTGGAATCTTCCAATCATACTATTTAAAATGGAAACAATGACACAGATTCCTAATGAGAGCATGAAAATATTGGGATGAAAAATAGCCTGGGAATGTATTTTAGTTGCTCAATATGCCATTTTTGTTTTTATTTTGCTGGAAAGATCCACTCCTAAAAGGAAATTACAGAAAATAAACACTATTGGTGTGCACTGTGCTATTAGATATTTTACAGAAACCATTATGCTGAACTCAGAAGGAGCATATTTTAACCGGACATAGAGCCTTTATTTGTTCTAATAAAACCCTAATTTGCCTAAGTTGTATCAGTAACCATGGTTTCCATGTAGTACTCATGGAGGTGGCCATAGTTTTTATTTCCTAATAAGAGTCATTTCAGTACAAGTTCTGACTTAGAGATTTTCCTAGGAATACAAAAGAGATAAATAAAAATGTAAAAGAAAAATTACTAAACTGTCCCTTGATAACTAAATGGTTGATCATAAATTGGAGTGTCTATGCAAATGAAGTAAATAATTAAAAACTTCAAGAACAGCATCGACTAGGTGGTTGATGACTGGCAATTATAAAAGCTGAATTTTTAATATGCATGCATCTAAGGAGCCAGTAAAAATTAGCTCCCAGACTAATGGACTTGCCTTTCTCCTGAGGCAGAATTTTAATGAGAGCATTATTTATAACAGAGAGCCCAAGAACCAGGGTATTCTTGCTTAGTCTCATTTTTTTTTAATTCCCTGACACCTTATCCATTAAACTATGAACTTCTTTACAGAAGAATAATACTTTATGCTCTAGGAAGTAAAGGTCAAAATGACCTCGGAAATTAGTCACACTATATATACTCTAAAGATGTGCCACTTAGAAGAGAAATTATAAAGCCTGTGTTTCTAAATACCCAAGTAGTATGTGCTTCTTTTACATGTTCCGTATGGTTAAATTGCATTCCATGTAGTTTTACTCTTGATGCCACATACACTGTTACTCTTCTACAAACTTTCTGTGTGATGCAGTTGTTTCCTGCATAAGATAAAGTTTAAAATCAATCATTTTGTATATACTTTGATAATGCTTCAGTACGATTTGAATCATTCTGATACCTGTATGTTATTTAGCTGTTTATTTTTGAAGACCATTGAAAGGGTTGCATTTTTCCCTTGGCATACTATTTTATGATTGGAAATCTCTATTGTGAGCATCCCAGGGTCTTTTGGTGGTCATCTTAAGTTTAGATGATGACTTTCCAGTCCTGAGATTTCAACCAAAGCTATCTCTTGCTTCCATGACACCCCTCCCTCATATCTGTGACTAAGCAAGGAATATTTGGCAGGTTGGCATCTCAGGAGATCTAATTGGCTGTGTGACAGCCCCCATGAACTATGAGTCAGTCAAAAGCCTGGTGTAAGGATGAGTCAGAAGAGTGGTTTACTCAGATCTGCCTTAAACAGAAATTCACCAGTCCCCTTCCAATTCCATCCCTTCACCCTCACCCCAACACTGACCTGAAATCATATGACCAAGAAACAAGTGCAGAGGAAGCACTATCAGAGGGACATGATAAATGGGCTCTCATTTGTTCAGACATGGCCCCTTCTGTCTTCTATTTTAAGGCCCTAAGCATTTAATAAACTTCTGCATCCACTCATAGATACTGACAAATTTGGGCTTTCTAAGAAATCTCAGCTTTTATTAAAATTCTCAGGATGTATCAATAGTAGGTCCCTCACGAGTGTTCAACATCAGACAGCAGGCAAATGCCCAGGGTAATCTAGATCCTTTATATTAACCAGAACAAAGCAGCGATGCTGTCACTGGGAATCTCTGTTTAATAAGCTAGATTGGTACTGTGGCTTAATAGCATTAGATCGTGAATGCAGTTAAGTTCTTTTCATATATGTTTTGGCAATTTTGTTTTTCTTCTCTTTTTAATTGCTTTTGTGTCCTTTGTATATTTTTCTTTGGGGATTTTGTTTTCTTTCTGATTGATTTGAAAGAATTCTTCATACATTAAGACTGTTACTTCTTTCCTTGCTGCAAATATTTTTCCAGCTTATCATTGGCTATTTAATTTTTATATTCTTAATGCATAGTTGTGTTTACTCTTCTGTGTGATCAAATATATCAATATTTCCCTTAATGTTTTCTTCCATAGTTTTAGGTTTAGAAAAGCTATCCCTACTCTGATATCAAATAAATCTTTACTTACATTTTTTTTCTCTAATTCTGGTTTGTTTTTTACAACAGATATAATTCATTTGGTATATCTTGTAGGGTAGATCTTTATTTATTATTTTCCAAATACTTAACCAATTGTCCAAAGACCATTTATCAAATGAAATTCTTTCTCTGCTGCTTTGAAGTAGCTTATTTATAACCTAATAAATAACTAAATACACTATATATGAGTCTATTGCCAGGCTTCTTAGTCTGTATCAGTCATTTATTTATTTTTACTCCAACATCAGGAAATGTTCTACTATTGTAAGAAACTATAGAATGTATTAGATAACAAGTATTCAGTTTTTTCAACTATATTTTGGGGATCAATTGAGCCTATAACATAGTTTCTCTCTTTTGATATGACAGTATAGGATTTAATTACATTAAAAGGGTTTCTAACATTTAACCATACTTGCTTTTCTAGAATAAATCCTACTTGGTTATGGTTTTATTATATTAACACATTACTGATGTTCTTTGGAGTTCTGCATAAGTAGTATAACTAAGAATATTCTATGATTTTATTTTTGACCTGTCATTTCACAGAGTTTTACAAGTTTTTTCTTCTTGATTCATAAAATGAATTGGAAAATATAGCTTAAAAAGTTCTAAGAATATGGCTGAGTCAACTAAGACATTCAATGCTTCCCTTTCATCTACCCTACTCAGAAACTACAGAAATAATCAAAAGAACAAAGGCAAGAAAAACTAAAAGCCTTCACCAATACTGGAAATGAAGAAAGGAGTATATCCACACAGCAAACAATATTGAGTAGTTTCTGCTGCACGTGGTGCATGTGGGAACACATGGAAGAATTTCATGATAGATAACTCACAAGTCCATGTCCCAAGGGAACAGTGGGGTATCTCAGGAAGAAAGTAAATATCTAGGCAGATCTCTAATAAAGTCATCCAGTTTGAATGGTTGAGCCCTGAAAGCAAGGACAGAGCTGTGGATAAATGAAATTTGAAATGTCTACCACCACTGCAATAGTGTGGTTAGGCCTAGCACATTCCATAGAAATGTAGCCATCTTAGACCAAAAGCCTTCAGACAGCCGAACTTGTCCTAGGCATGGCATTAAAAGCTTAAAGAATAAAAGAACGCAATAAATCATATAAGGAATATGGAGGACAAGCTTGAGCTGATCATTCAGAATGCAGGGGGAAAAGGAAATATGATGAAAATAACCAGAGGAAAACCATTTACATAGATAACTAATGATGCGTAGCTAAGATACTGATTTTTCTATAATGACCCAATGTGAACTCCAGCAAGAAGTTGGGAGTTGTTAGTGAATGTCTCCACGTTTACTGCACTAGTTACACAGGAAATGCAACTGCCAGTAAGCTGTGATTTCCCTTCAGTTTCAGTAATGGGTTGCTAAAACTCCCGAAGATTTTTTGGTAAGTGATGGCACCTTTCCCTCATTTTCAGCTCCCATTTTTTATATGTATGTCTTCGGTCATTGCAATCAGGATCTAGGATGAAGAACCCAATTATTACCTTCTGTTCATCACATTCTTTTATTTCTGCCATATTTTTGTAAGGCAAAAACACTTATTTAGTTAGAAATTTATCTCATAGACTCAAAAGAGAAATTATAGCTAATTAATATTAAAATCTTTTAGGTTAGGTTTTAAAAGTTAACAACTTTTTTTTCCCCTTTGGCTGGAAATTTAATTCATCCTAAATATGTGCAATTTTTTTTTTTTTTTAAGGAACAACCCCTTGATCACAAAAGTCACCAACTGAGTTTTTAGAAAAGTTACTTTTTATCCTTGCTGTACTTTTTCTAAAGATAAATACATGACTCTTAACATTTCCAGTTTTCCATTTGTCACACTTTGTTAAATTGGCAAGCATCAATTCTGCACCTTTTATATGAGAGAAGTAAATGTTCCTCGAAATACTCTGACTGACAGATAAATTATAACAAAGTAAAGAAGAACAAATATTTTAATCTTATATAAAAATAAAATAGAAATATCTAATGAATAATATAAGAAAATTTGTTGCTATTTCTGGCCTGTCTTTCTAATGCCTAAAATAGTGTTCTATTGTCTCAAAGTCTCAAATTCTGTTAAAGAAAACTGCTGGGAGATATGTTCTTGTTAAACGTATCACATCACACCACGCCATACTCACAACAGTCCCACTACCTACCCTTGCATACAAATCTGCCTCAAAATATTATTAATCAGGATTTTTTCCATCAGTTACCCATCACTTAAGTAAAGGGAGATATTGGACTAGGGAATCTGCTATTTAGTGAAAACTGCTATTGAATAAAACTGCCATACATTTAATAAAACGGGTAATTGAAGATAAAAATTTAGATGTTTCATAGAAATTTAGGTGACCAAATGAAGGTATTTGAAGATAGACATTTAAGATATTTAAAAAATGGAATCCAAGGTGATGTCATAAAAATCATCATTCTCTGAAAAAGTAGAAGAAAATGTACATTAATTAGAAAGTCTAGGATTAAAATTTTTTTTAATTCAAACATAATTCATTTCAACAATAAAAGAGGAGGGAAGAGCCAAAGCTAATTTTTGGTTATAAATGAATTTGGATTTGGTTCCTATAACATTTTAATATTTGCATTTCTAATATAGTCATATACGTACAACCATTAAACATATGTGTGAATTTGAACACACAGAAACATATTAGGCCATTCTTACTTTTTATCATAAAGTTAAAAATTATAATGATAATTATTGGCCTTGCATTCCTTTTAGAAAAGTTGCTGAATGTAAGGTCAATATACAGAAATAAATGGTAGTTCTATATACTTGCAACAAATTATTAGAAAATTAAATTTAAAGTAAGATATCACTTAAAGTAGCATTTTAGAAAACCCAAATACCTAGAAATTAATGAATGATATGGAGGTACTACAAAATATTATTGAGTGAAATTTTAAAAGATATAAATACATGTTGGAATATGCCCTGTAGAAAGAAGCACTGGAAGAATGCTATATCATAAAGTTGTCAGTTCTTCCCAAATTGATTTATAAATTCAATGCAATGGCAATTTTTAAAAATCCCATCAGTTTTGTTTATGGAAAGACAAGCTAATCCTGAAATTCATATGGAAATTCAAAGGGTCATGGGGTAAAAATTTTTAGTTATATGTTGAATGTGTTCTGGGGAGCTAATGTACAGCATGATGACAATAGTTAGTAATACTATATTGTATACTTCAAATTTGCTAGATCTTAGTATCATCACCAAAAAAAGAGTAACTGTGACCTGATGGATGTGTTAATTAGCTTGACTGTGATAATCATTTCACAACATATATGCATATCAAATCATCACATTGTACACCTTAAATATATACAATTTTTGTCAATTATATCTCAATAAAGCTGAATGAAAAAGTGACCCAAAATACGATAAAAGAGGGATAGTTAGGGAGTTTGGGATGGACATGTACACACTGCTATATTCAAAATGGATAACCAACAAGGACCTACTATATAGCACAGGGAACTCTGCTCAATATTATGTAACAACCTAAATGGGAAAAGAATTTGAAAAAGAATTGTTATGTGTATATGTACACATAACTGAATCACATTGCTGTACACCTGAAACTAACACAACATTGTTAATCACATGTATTCTAATATAAAATAAAAAGTTTAAAAAAATACAGTGAAAGAATAGGTTTTTTTTTTCTTTTTTGTTTGTTTGTTTGTTTGTTTTGTGGTACACGGGCCTCTCACTGTTGTGGCCTCTCCCGTTGCGGAGCACAGGCTCCGGACGCGCAGGCTCAGCGGCCATGGCTTACGGGCCCCCTGCTTTGCGGCATGTGGGATCTCCCCGGACCTGGGCACGAACCCATGTCCCCTGCATCGGCAGGCGGACTCCCAACCACTGCGCCACGAGGGAAGCCCAGAATAGTTTTTACTAATAGTGCAGGAACCATTTTATATCTATATGAAAAATAATAATTATTGACTCAAACAATACACAGAAATTAATTCCAGTAGATTACAGACCTAAAAATGATATGCCAGTCAATAAACTTTCTAGAAGATAATAGAAAAGGATATGCCAATCATCTTTGATGTTTAGGTAGGAGAAGCTCTATTAAACAGACCACAAAATATATTGCTACTAAAAGCAAAGATTGATAAACTGGAGATTATAAAAATAAATAGTTATGTCCATTAAAAGTACCATTATGAAGAAAAGACAACCAGAGTCAGAGAAAATATCTGAAAAAAAAAAAAATCCTGAGACATAAAAATATTCCTATAAATCTTAAGAAAAAGAAAATTTCCGTTTAAAAAAATGGGTAAGAGGTTTGAACAAGGCATTTAAAAAGAAGGTATTCGAAGGGCTAATAAACATTTGAAAAGGTATTCAACATCGTTAGTCATTGGGAAATGCAAATTAAAAACACAATGAGGTACCTACAACCACTACAATGGCTAAAAGCAAAAAAAAAAAAAGAGAAGTGCCAACTGTTGGCAAGGGTGTAGAGTAAGTGGAAAAAGAATATTCATATAGCATTATTTGTAATAACGATCACCTAGAATAACTTCAGATGTCCAACAACAGTAAAATCCGCCAATAAACAGAGTAGCTTCATACATTGGATACCATAAAACAATGAAAAATAATGGAATACTGCTACACACAACATGGATGAATCTTATAAGCATAAACTTAAACACAAAAAGAGTACATAATTAGTAGTTCCATTTATATAAAATTCAAAACCAGAAAAAAACAAATCTGTATTGATAAAAATCAAAATAGTGGTTACAGTGTGAGGAGGTAGTGATTGGGAGGGGCATGAGATAGGCTTCTAGGTCCTAGTAATGATCTCTAAGTTCATCTTGGTGTTTTCACTTGGCATAAACTCTTTAAACACTTATGTTTTCAGCACTTTTCTGTATGCATGTTATATACTTCAATAAAAATGTTTTCTTACAAAACAAAATAGAAATATGCAGAGAGAAACTGCACACCCTCTGGGGAAAAATAAAGCATACGTCTTTAAGACAGAAGCAAAATTCAAATGCAGCCAAACTCATTAAGTCCAAGACAAGGAAATACAAACGTGATGATAACTAAGCAAAACTGATTTATTTTTATTTCAATATACATCATCATAGCTCTTTATATCTTTATGTGTCGTGCTTAAGGATAAATGCATTCTGATGTCTACAGTAAGAAAGAAACAATTGTAACTTCTAGAACTGTGCTTGAGTTTAGACTTTTCAAAAGGAATTGTTAATTTTCTTAAGTAAAGATTCCTGTTTTGATTACAACTGATTAGCAAAAGAAAATTTCTTTCAGTCACATTCCCTTATATGGAATCAAAAACATTAAAATAAGTTATGTCTATAATTGAATGTACTTTTATATGTGACTATTTTATATATTTAAATATGTGTTTATATAGTATATATTTAAATACAGAGTCACACAGAAACATATATATTCAATCTTAAATGAATGGAAAATAGTGGTATGGATAATCTAAGAATCATTTTCATTTCTATTTAAATTTAGAATGCCTTGTATGATTTCAAAGGCATATTTATCTTCTTGATTAGAGTTTGTTTTGCCCAATATTAAAATTAGACACATACCTGATCCTGAAGAATTATATCTACAATATATGGATAATATGAATTAATCTCTATCTGGAGATTAAGACAGTATTCATCCAAAAAGATCAAACATACTGATAAATGAGAATTAGCTGTAAATAAAATCACTCACTAAAATAAGGACATAGCTGAAAGTTAAATAAAATTAAGAAATTAGCCTAAAGAGTGAAAATTAGGATATCTCAGTGAATTTTAATCCTTCTTAGTTCTATTCCTGTGTGTGTGTGTGTGTGTGTGTGTGTGTGTGTGTGTGTGTGTGTTTTAAGAAAGACCATGTGCTATAATAAAGAGATTACAGGCTTCAGATTCTGGTAAACAAGCGTTCAAACACTGAGTCTGTTACTTTCAAGTTGTGTTAGCAAATTACTTGGCCTCTTGTAGTTCTTGTACCAGATTCTTGGACTATGATTGTGGGAATTCAACCACAATGGCATATAAATTAGTAGTTTGCTTTCAGTAGGGCAAAGTCAATAAGTAGGCAGGGGTCCGATCATGAGTTAGAGGTTTGTGTGGAAGAGGATGAATTCAGTTTGGGATACAGTCAGTGTAAGGGGACCATCCAATTGTATCTTGATCAATAGCAATTTGAATTTAGGGAGATCTGGGCTGGAGATGTAAGTTACAGAGTCATCATACATTTTGGCAAAGGAAGCTATGGGCATGAATCAAGGCCCCTGGGATGAGGGTGTAGTGCAAGGGAAGAGAACCTAGAATCTAGAAACCGAAGAATATTTAAGGGAGGCCAAGAAGATATTTGTTTTGTGTCTTATGATCTGATGGTATGGACAGATACCATTTGACTTTGCATACAAATAAACATAAACAAAGTTGAGCAAGTGGAGAAACATTATTAAATAAAAATAACAGGTTACAGTAGTCTCTGGGTACCTAAGGGCAAGAATACAGCTGTGCCTTATAAGGTACTAGATCCAGGAATAAGAAGCCGTCAGGGCTCCTGAGACTCTGCCCTCTCACGCCTGCCTCTGCTCCTACCTGCACATCTTCCTTACTCTTTTACACACAGACTTTATTTGTTCCACTGAACACACGACAAAAACAGTTTACACCACAGATTCTGGGTTTTGTGTCATCCATCCAAGAAGCCAGTGCAACATGAAAGTAGAATTTAAGTCCTTATTCTGAGTTTTGGAAATGGGTATTGTTTCAAGTACAAATCCTGTGCATCTTCACTGACTGCCCCAGCACTACCGGTCAGACTGCACTGATGTGCCAGAGCCATCTAGTCACTTATCCTGAGAGCGCTGAGCTCTCCCCTCCCCTTGGCTGCCCCAGGCAGGCAGGCAGACTAGCCATGTGCCAAGAATTCTGACTCCACTGATTACTTTCAGACTTAAATGAAACATCACACTGGAGGGTGTGGAATTAGGTATACTACAAGTCTGTCAAAGTACCTAGCTGGTGCACCCCAGAAATATAGGGGATTTTGATTTCCAAGAAGCAAAATTTAACTGAATCTCAGTCCTCCCTCCCTTCCACGGAGTATTCAGTCAATGTTTTTCCTGCATCCTGTCCTCAGAAACGCTGTATGCCGAGGGATGCAACTGCTGAGCAACGCGCCTCTCTTTGTACATAGGAGGCAATGCAGGGAGGGCTCACTCCCCATCTGTCCTGCCTCATCTCTCTCTCCTCACCTGAGCTGCCCTGGGTTTGCACCTCCCAAGTAAAGCATTAGCATATCAATCCTTGCTTCAGGCTCCATTTTCTAGGGAACTCAGACTAGGAGAGGCTGCTTATTGTTTAGATGGTCTCCAGGACCCCCTCCAACTCGATGTTCATGGGGAAGGGAGGCAAAGTACTCCCAACATATCCTGAGGAGAAAGAATCACTGCCATCAGGTCAGACACCCCAAAAGATATCTGACAGAAATTAAGTATAGTCATCAAAGATTATTCTGTAAGTTATTACTCCTTCCCTGTGGCTCTGATAACTGCAAATGCCTCCCTTTTACATTTTTGCCTCTTCCAGCACTTGAATGGATCTGATCAAATGAAGTGTAATAAATATGGTATATTGATAACTGTGAGAAAAATCATTTTACTGGGAAATTTATTATAACTAATAATTTTTGTAGATTGAGGTAGACGTGATATATAGATTTATTATATATATGATATTTATGATACATGTTATATATGTAAATATAAAACTAGGATATTTCTCTAGAAAATTTAAGGATGTAATTATTTTCAATGTATATATCATAGCTCTGAGGTATAATTACATGCCCTTATCAAAATTATTTCCTTGCAAAGTATATCTTTTGGATTTCCGGGAACCATACAATCACTGATTCAGTTCAATTCACTGAAGTAAGGTAGGGAAGATACTGTCACACTTTACCCTCGCTACCACAGAGGAAGGCTGCAGCAACCAGTGAGAAGATGGGTTAGGGCTTGACAGTCAATCTTTGTGTGACCTGTGGGATTGGTGTTTAGATCTTTTAAGGCACCTCAAATCTCTGCTCTTCCATTGCTTCTTATAAGCCTAAGAGACATCTAAGCATAGTTAGGAGCAAAGATAACCACAGCAAGATAGAAACAATATAGAAAAACATGAAGCCCTTCAAAATTAGATCTTTCAACCACTGAGAAAAATAAATAAATCACTAACTTTTCTTCACATCCCACCTCACTATCAGAAGGCACTATTTATCTTTCTTTGCTTCCCTTTCATGCATTCAGCAAACTGTATGAAGCATACATCATGTAGAGCACGATAGAAGGGATATAAATACTAAACAAATTATATGTCCCTGCCCTTGTCAATAATCATTTCACAATCTGGGAGGGAAAGCACCTTGTTTAAACAATTTGTTATGTTCTCAATTCATGATGTTTAAAATGCTAAATTTTACTGTAGTTTTAATATTCCCTTACTCTTAGCAATTCTTACACGAGCCAAGTTAGAAAGTTAGAATTCCAGGGGAGGGGTTATTGCAAAAACTTAATCATTGTGTTTAAGTTTCCAATAAAATTCAAACAATACCTACAATCTAGCTATCCCTGTTGAAAATTTAAATCAGGGAAAATTGGAAAAAACAGCTAAGTTTTCCATTGACTAGAGGAATGACAGTGTAGAATAGAGTCTTATGTAAATCATATCAGATTCAGAAGAATCTAGGAGAACATCAGAAAGGAGAGACTGAACCTTTTCAGCCCTAACCCAAGGCCCAGATCTTCTGTTTTTGTTTTAGATGAATAAAGAGAGCTTAGAAAAGAAAACTAATCCTGATTAGTATAAGCAGCTATGTAGGTCTCTAAATTGAAGCAAAGCATGTAGTTGAAGGAATATGGGCTTTGCAGTCAGTCAAATTGGATTTGAATCTATTTTTTGTCACTCCTTGCTGTGTAAATGTCGGCAATTTACTTAACCTCTTGGTATCTGTTTTTCTTCATCCTTTAGAAGGGCGATAATATTTATGATAAGATTTTCATAAGAAATCATATACCTCACTTAGTATATGACTCATATAAGGCACCTGGCATATGGAAAATAAAAGTGAGGCCAAGGACTTATTGGCAGCAGAATCATCTGAAGACTTGAAGCATTGAAACCACCAGTAGACATCAGTAAGAGATTCCAGTCCCAGAACTTTCTCAGATAAGTTCTAATGAACTAACAATACCTTTAAAACAATGCTAACCGCATGAAAGATTTAAAATTTTTATGAATAACACAAGATAACAGTGTTATACTGATCCTCTCTATTAATCAGACTCTTCAAGCTGAAAGCTTTTCAGCCAAAACAAACACAACCTTCACCTAACAGCTATTTTCCCTAATTACAGGCAAGGTTCTCTAAGCGGAATTATCTGATTCTAAAACCAGACTTGGTTTTAGAACCAGGAAGGCTTGGAAAAACACAAATGACTAGGCGCATCCCCAAAGTTCTAATTCAGTGGGTCTGGAATCTTTTCAAACAAATTCCCAAATGATGTTGACATACCTGGTCTGGGGACCACACTTTGAGAACTATTGTATAAGGCAATTTTCTCTTAGATGCTTTCAAATTCAAGGCTATAAAGTAATATAAAATAAATGGGAACATATATTTATGTACATAAAATTTAAATCATGTAAGGACATATATGTATTATTTAGGGTAACCAACTTTCTCCTTTATCTCCTCACTGAAAACCACAATTCAACTGAGACATCTTCAGAAGTAGGACCCTTCCAGATGTAGGATCACACCAAGGCTCCAAGCTGCGTAATTCTTTAAATGCTTTCATTAACTAAATCTTAGCTATCAACATACCCTCTGTTGTTGGTTGAAATGTGTCCTCCAGAAAACATATATTGAAATCCTAACCCCCAGTACTTGTGAATGGTACTAGATTGTAAGTAGAGTCTTTGCAGATGTGATTAGTTAAGATGAGGTCATACTGGAGTAGAGTGGACCCTAATTCAACATGACCGGTATTCTTACAAGAGGAGGAGAAGACAGACACAGAGGAAGAATGCAATGTGAAAATGGAGGCAGGGATTGGAATGCTGCAAGCCAAGGGATGTCCAGGATGCCAGCCACCATCATAAGCTAAGAGAGAAGTATAGAACAGATTCATCCTCAGAGCCCTCAGAAGGCACCAACACTCCTGACACCTTGATCTCATGCTTCCAGCCTCAATAACTGTGAGAGAATAAATTTCTGTCGTTTTAAGCCACCCAGTTTGTGGTACTTTGTTATGGCCGCTCTAGGAACCCAATGCACCTTCCTTACCCCAGTACCTACAAGACTCTCAGCCTACCTCTCAAATTTGCTTCAAATCACAACATTGTTAGTGTGTTTTTCCCACACTCATTTTATTTTCTCACCCTTAGAAGGGCTACATTAAAGGAAGAAAGGAAGAAGAGGGTGGGGCAAGTGGGACCATCTCACTATAATCACTAGAACTCAAGAAAGCTATACCACTAAGGACATGATCTTCTGACCATTTCTCTCTGGCTCTATATCAGTTTACTCAAGTTCTGGGCACTGTTTTAATTGTCCTTCACCTTTAGCGTCAACATCCTGGCTCAAATATTTATTTCTGCCTCTGATCCTTGGCTTTCCTCCTGGTTTTCTTGCCCCTTGCTCTTGGTTTTGATACCGCTGCAATGTCCTGCAGCTGGACCTGGTGAAACTTTCCACTTGCCCTCCATTTTTGGGTCTTACCACTTGGATTTATCTATTTCTTCCCTGTTTATGCCTGAGTCCATCCACAGCAATTTAACAATCTCCTCACCTAAGAGGTCCACTCAACCTTGTTTTTCTATAAATAAACTCTTTATTAACCTCCTTTCATTAAATGTAACTGCACCTTGAAGACACAAGATCTTTTATATCCTTCTTAACTACGTTGTTTCCTTCTCCAAGTCCCTGGACTTTTGGGGCCCTGATGGATTTTTTCCACTGCCTCCACTCAGTAATCTCCCCTACTTTTTCCTTTTTCTCTTCCTTGTCCTATCTGTCTTCTGTCTTCAGGACACCATTCCACATTCATCACTGTCTTTAAATCTGTTTCACCCTGTTCTTCCTTTAGTTCTTTCCTGATATGGTGATTCTCAATGCTGGCCACACATTAGACTCACCTGAGGAGCTTTAGAAAACTGATTCTCCGACAGCTATACCCTCAAGAGATTCTAACTTAATTGGGGAGGGCCCAAGCATTATATTTCTTAAAATGTCTTCCCAGGTAATTCAACTCTTCATCCACTGTTGATAACCACTGGCTCAGCAGTTTCAACATCTATGATCAAGACCTTCCTCGCTTCCTAGCCTCACAGTTCCTCAGTTCCAATTCTAAGTGTTGGCATTTCTTTTCACCTTCACTCAGACATGCCTTACAACTCATCGTAACTTGAAATAACTCTACCGTCTACCAGTGTAATCTCAAACTCTGACATTGAATTAATTGCAACCTTTTTCTCACCTTCTCCACTTCCAGTAAATAAGCTCTAAATTCTTATTATGACCCTACATTGCTTCTTGACTTTTTCCAATTTATCATACCTGATGACTTTATTTACAGGTCTACACAACCAGAAATGTGGTCAGTAATTTCAATAATGCCACCATCTATCAGGAAGGAATGCTTTTTCTGTATTCATCACTTTTCCACAGAGGGGAAGGAACTTCTGCTTCCTAAGAGGAAAGTGTTAGAAAAATGATTGAAGCCTCTTCTCCAGAGCCTTCATAGATGCACCCCCCAAGGAAGATATGATTGATAAGCATCTGACTGGTAAGCATGGAGAAAGAACCTGTGCCTGTATGGCTCAGTCTCTTTATCTGTCTATTGAGTTGAGGATACACGATTGTTTCTTCTCTACGAGGCAATAAGGTCAGTTTTTCTCAGCTCCACCAATAACTACGTGGATAAGTTCAATACAGGAGGGAATACTTAGGTATTGGTTTCTTATCTGCATTCTTTATTTCAGCTAAAACAGTAATAATCTTATGTTCCAATCCCTATGTATCAACAGACGAAACTAATTAACCTCCCTTCATTCTTTTTGTTGAGTATCTGAATTGGGAACCATAAAATAGGTTTTCTGCCCTCAGCCACTCTTGTTGTGCACATTGTTAGAGATATGCACAAAGTCATACTTCTGGCATCCACAGTAATTCTTTACTTCTAAACACAACTTGACCCTCACTTTTGTATCATTTTGTTACTATTCCTCGTATATGCTTACTGTTTAGCTCCTTTCCCACAGCAATTCCTACCTTCCCTGTTCTAAAGCTCTATTACTAAATCCATCCCCTCCCAAATTTTCAATGGATAAACTCAGCTCCTATGGTTTTGAGGAGGCCATATGACATTTACAGTCTTCACTTTTCTCATCTTTACTTTAAAATTTATCTCTATCCGTCTTCTCTTCCTTTGTGCTTTCTCTCTCAGGATTAACCATTCTTTTTCCCTTAGTAATCCTTCACAACCTTCTCCGTCTCTCCCCTCTCTGAGACCTCATTTCGTAAAGTTCTCCCAGTTGTTTCCATGTTTAACTTCTCCCTCTCTGTAAAATAATTTCTCTCTGCCTGCCAACACAGACACAAAAAACGAGGCAATAAACTGAAAACAAAATCCTCAATCCTATTACTCCTTGAAATGACTTTTTTTTCTCTCTTTGGCACATGATTCTTGAAAGAATCACCTAGATTTGCAGACTTAACTCTTTTTTTTTTCATACCTCACAGCATTTTTAAATCCCCCTTAAGTCAATGGAAATGCCTCATTTATAATTCATCAATAAAATAAATATCAAGTTTTTCTCTTTAGTTCTCATATTGTCTCTCTCCTCTCTTTCCCATTTCCTAATCCATCCATGCACTAGACTTCAGCTCCTGACGGTATATAGTAATGTAAAGTTGTTGCCACTCCCCCACTTCATATTCATATTTATAATTATTCACTTGGACCTAAACTCAATGGGTCTTTACCCCAATTTCTCAGCTTACTCTTTATACCCCATTTCAGTAGATGACAACTTTATTTCCTCATGACTCAGGCTTAAAGTGTCAGTGTCATTCCATACATTCATTTATTAATTTTTCCATTATTCATTGTGTACCTGCTTCTTGCCAAGGAGTGCATTTATGTCCTGGGTTTACAAAGGAGAATAAAACAATATCTCTCTTCAGTGATCTTATACTATAATTGGAGAAGCAGACTGACAAACTATGTGATAAGTGCTGTTCTAAAGGTACAACTAAAGGGCCTTTGGAACACAGAGAAGAGAGTGATTCATGCCGAGTGGAGGAGTTGACAAAATGCTTCACGTGAGGGAGGTACTTCAGTTGAGTCTTTCATAAGAATTGAGCATTTAAAAAGTAGAGAAGACACTTCTGGGAGGCTACTAGAAGAACATTTATAAGGTCAGGAATGCAATAAAGCAATACAAAATTTGGTTTGACTGGAGTAAAGAATTAAAATACGAAAGAGTAGGGTAAAGGGGAATGAGTCTAAAGAGTTACTGTGAAGGTCTCCATATGCTAGTCTTCTGAAACTATGATCATATTTGTTTTTAAGGCATTCATGTCCAGGCTACTGATCTCTGACTCCAGACTCTACTTTACTATAAAATGGGACTTGCCCACATTTTCAAAGAGAACAGTCCTCATCACATTATTGCCCTCTCTTCAGACACTAACCTCAGCTAAGCAGGCCCTCCCTCAGAGGTCTGAGTTTAAACCCTTCTTCTAAATTTTTAAGATTTAATAACGCAAACCTCTTCCCTTTGGTCTCTCAGCCCTAGGGATTATAGCGGCTTCCTACAGTTACTACCTCTAGGATACTTTAGGGTTCTCTTTTAACACTTTCAGCTACCTGGTTAGCAAATTTATTCTTATAACATTTTCCCTCTTAAATTCTCTTTTGGAATAAATGGCATGGTTTCTAACTCCTGACTCCACCTTGATATAATAAGGGTATATCTCATGTTACGGGGTTTTTATAATCACAATTAGGAAAAAATAATCACATACATATATACACACACACATATATATACATATATATGTGTGTGTGTATGCCCTCAGAAACGCTGAAAAAAGGACTTCTTTTCCACTGGAAAAAAGAAATCTTTATTAAAAATAACAGTAAACCCTTAAGTAGGCAATAAAATAAATAATGTGAAACAATATTCTGAATTTTGGAAACTTGAATTGCAGAGTACGATGGTGGGAAGAATTAAATAGCAAAAAGAGAAGTGTGGAAATTTAAAATCTATTTGCCCTGAGATGTGATTTTTTTCCTCCCATTAGCTTATCAGGAGCTAGTGGTGTTGACTCTGAACTTTAATTAGTTGTGTTTCCCCCTGCCTTATACTATATATCCTCTGCATTGTTTCCTATAACTATGTTTCCTGTAAATGTCTGACAATGTTTTCCACATGAATTACATGAGGCTGGTGGTCTTACATATAGAGGTTTGTTTTGTTAATACAGAAGAACTTAGATATCTTCTCAAGAAAGAGGCACTTCTATAGGCAACTTTGGTTCATTTGATACTGCCTGCTCTACCGAGTCTCTATATTCTACTTAATCACTATGTTGGACATATTGTGACTGAAGGCTCATTTTCATCAAAAGATGTTCCCAGAAGGTTTGCTTTCATGAAATGGAATTAATTAAATATAATCTAAAGGAAGGTAGTTGGAAATATATATAATAACAACTTAGTTTTCATGCTACTGGGAACATTTTTTTTAAACCTTCCTTTCTAAATGGTACCCAGAACCCCTTGAGAAAGCTGTTCCTCCTTCTGTAAAAAAATAAATAGATCTTGTTGTTCAGCAATTTAGCCTAGAACAGAGAAATCAAAAATACTATGTGCTAAAAAAAATTCATAGCATAAATTTTGTAGAGGCAAGGCAAACTAACATTAATAAATGAAGCTAATTAGGCTTGATTTGCGTATTTAACTCATCTTAATTACACATGCATTCAGCAAACATTTTAAAAGCTGCAATCAGTCTTTCACAGACATGGTTAGTTATTTATATGGAATAACAAAAACCAGGAACCTCGTTAATGATTATTCTGTCTCCAATTTATATGCCAGTGGGATTATTTCAGTAATAATAATAGAGTGTATTTTTTTAACAATTTTTAAACCTATAAAGTTAAAATGCTTTGATTTACAAAGTTATTTTTAAAAAGATTTGCAGAAAATGTCAATGTTATACAAATTTTTCTATTATATTAAGTACTTGACCCTTTTCAATTAAAAAAGGATCTTTATAAAATTCTTTGACATTAATTTTTAAACTTGATGACTAAGGTAGTAGCTATAATAGAAACAAGCTACATCTCGCTGGTAGTGAGTAGGAGAATATTTTTCTCAAGCTGGTTTCAACTTTAATTTTGCTCACCTTTGGACACAGTTTGCTTTCTCTTCTTTACTAGTACTTTTCATTGGTCACATAATTTGAAATTAAAAACTCATAGGACACAATTGCACAATATAATCCCATTTAACTTCAATAAGTTTTATTTAGAGAATTTTTCCTTAAATATTTAAAACTATTTTACTATAAGCAATTACTTTCTAGAAATATACACAGGAATAATGTTAGGAGGAGACAGTACCTCTGTACTGCAGGGCTGAGGGGTGGCTAAGTGCAAGGGGTGCTGTGGGCAAGAAACATCAGTGCACAAAATTTTATTCTGTGCAATGGTCAAATGGGTGTGAAATTCAATTATTAGGGCTCCATTTCCTATAGTTCCTCTCCATGAGGACTGTTTTATAAAATCAAATGTCCTGAGAGGTTAACCCTTTTGCCTGAATTGCCTTGAAAACGCAGAGCTCATGTGAAGAAAAGAAAGTTGATAAAGGGCAAACGTACTAAACTTAATAACTTTCCTAGGAATGGCCTTATTATATGTGTGTGTTTGTGTGTTTGTGTGTGTGTGTGTGTGTGTGTACTAACTCAAAAACTACTTATTAAATACCTCTCATGAGGCAGCACGTCTCTGCAGTGATAATTATGAAGAGTGAAGATAATAGATGTCATCCTGCTATCACAAAATTTATAATCTGCATATTGTTACTATGCGTTAATTAACATTTACTGAGCACTTACTGTGTCCAGGCAGCAGTCTAAGCACTTTACATGAATTAGCTTAAACCTCACCATCATGTAGATACTCTTATTATTCCTATTTTGCAGATGAGAAAACTGAGTCTCAGAGTGTTCCAAAGACACAATAAGCAGCAAAGCCTCAATTCACGTTCAAGCAGTGTTACTCCAGATGCAGTGCTCTTAACCACTGCATTATATGCATGCATAATATTCATCTGTTTAGCTATATGCACAAATATGACATAAAAATACAACTTTTCATTTTGAGATTGCATATTGGCTCAAAGTATATTTACATAATTATGTAAATTCTATATACAATACAATAAATACTGTAAAATAATGTCACAGTTTAACTCTTGCAACCAGCTAATGCCACAATGGCTATTGCACTCCTAAGATATTTTATGCATAGTGGTATTAAGATATCTCCAGCCCTTTGTCATGGGCTGAATTATGTCTCCTCAAATTCCTGTTGAAGACCTAGCCCCCAGTACCTTGGAATCTGACTGTATTTGGAAATAGGGTCTTTAAAGAGGCAATAAAGGGTAAATGAGTTCATTGGGATGGACCCTAATCAATTTGACTAGTGTCCTTATAAGAAGAGGAGATTAGAACACAGATCCATACAGATAGATGGCTATCTATCTTTACATGGAAGACCATGTAAAGACACAGGGAGAAGAGAGCCTTATACAGCCAAGAAGAGGCCTCAGAATGAAACCAGCCCTGCCAACACCTTGATCTTGGGACTTCTAGCCTTCAAAAGAATGAGAAAATAATTTTTTGTTGTTTAAACCACCAAGTCTGTGGTACTTTGTTATGGCAGCCCCAAACTAACACACCCTTAAACCTCTCTGTGGTGTCAAAGGAGGAGACCACCACTCAGTATATGAAACAAACAAACAAAACTGAATTTGTCATATACATGAGTGAGAAAGATTATACTTGTCAGAGCTATATCCATTGAGCAAACCCAGTTGCTGATCTCATATCCAGTTTTCGTAAAGAGTTTACTTTGGATTGTGTTGGTTATAGAGGCAAAAATAGGTTAGGTGAGTCTTAGAAGGTAGTTGTGTTGGTTATTGAAGCTCGTTTTTTGTCTGTTACACAGGAGGAAAAAGGTTAATATCAGCCTTAGGAACACGTTCACTGTAGTGAATCTGGCCAAATGGCTGGCTGGCTTTCAAATCATGAGTCTGATGCGGTTTGGCTTTTCTAGGAGTGTTTACTGAAGTTAGTTGTCATTGATTAATTAGATAGGTTTAAAACCAGTTCTGGTTGTTTACTTGTAAGCAGGACTATGGAACAGTTACTAGTTGATTGGACAAGTTTAAAACTAGTCTGGTGTTTGTTAACATGGCTATAGAACAATGAGTCCTTCCTGGGAGAGTGGCAATTTCTTTTTTTCTCAGTGATCAACAAAAATTGAAAAGTAGAACAAAAATAGAAAATAAGACTACCATTAATCTATGAATGGCAATATCTCTTACTTGCGTAGGCGCTATACGAATCACCTTACACAAATTTTTCCAAATATAAATAAGAATTTAAATAAGAATTTTAAATATTACCAATTTCATATGGTAGAGATTGAGTTAAGATATGTAAAATACTTAGCATAGTATTTAGACAAATGAAAAATATTACCAGTAACTTTCTAATGAGCTGAGTTCTAAATCCTGCAATTTCACTCCAGTATCACAATCTTTACCACCAAAATATACTATCTTTCATAATAAAAGGCACATATAGTATGATTTCATTTTATGTGTAACTGGGGTAGATAACATGACACAGAAGCGTGAATGTATGTGCACAGTCTACTCCATGTAATACACAAAAGACACTATGTACAGTGGTCACATCTAGGGATGACCTGAGATAGGAGACTAAATTTTCATTGGAGAGTCTTCTGTAACATTTGATTTTTTTCAACCATATTCCTTTATTTCTTTCTTCTAATAAAATATAGTTAAAAAAAAATTATGTGGATGCTTTTACTAAGAAGGAAGGGCATGAAGGAACTTTCTGGAAATGTTCTATATCTTAATCTGAATGGCAGCTACACAGAAATATACATAGATAAAAATTGAGCTAAGCCTCTAAAATTTGTGCATAATTTATATTATATGTTACTAAAGGTACTTTAACACATCAAAAAGACATTTTAAAAGTTAGCCTTGTTTAAAAACAAAAACAAAAAAAATGACCAAAATCTTCTGAGTTGGGAAGGCCCATTTTATATTTTCAAGTTTGTTAATTTTTTTTTCAAAAGAATATTTAATCCATTGGTTAAATAAATAAGTCATTATAATGAGAAGGGAAGTTTGTGAATCTCAGTCCTTTAATGATTTTAGTGATGGTATGTTTGGTTGCTTATTTTATGATTACTTGTGATTTTATATTTTATGATTATTTCATTATTTTATATTAGGCCTAATTTTTTAAGAGTTTTAAAACTTTTGAGTATTAGGCTTCTGTAAGTATTATTTTAGTATTTTTTTCAACTTTTCACATGGCACTATTGATAGTAGAAAAGCTTTTAATAACTAAAGAGGTAAGATTAATCTTCTTCCATAGGGTTTACATCAGTCAGGTTATGCTAGGTTGTGTTACGGCAACACAGTCTCCGAATCACAGCAACACTTAAATCTTGCTCATGGTCTGTGTCCTCCGTGAGTTGGAAGGGAGAGCTCTCCTCATCATACTCACCTGGGATCCAGGATCATCTCACAGCCACCTTGAATGATACTGGTTTCTGCAATAGGAAAAAGATATCCAGGGAGGGTGTTGTACCTCTAATTGAATGCTAGAAAGGCGTGGTTAGAGAGAGTATGAGAAGGGCGCTACATGTCATTTCCAGTCACAACTCTTGGGCCAGAACTCATTACATGGCTCCACACAGCCACGGGGGGGAGGCGGGGGGCAGGAGGTACACATCTACCAGAAAGGAAGAACACTGGAAAAAAAACTAGCAAATGGCACTAAAAATTGCCTCCATCTTCTCACCTCTATTTCTTGCACATAAAATGTCAGATTACTTTGCAACAAAACAGAGGTACTGTCTTGGCTCTGGCATTCTTTGCTTCTGCCATCATGGATTAGTGCTTCTGTTTTCTCATCTCCAAAATGGGAATTACAATACTACCCATCTCATTGAGTTCTTCTGAGAATTAAATGTGATAGTGAAAGTAAAGCACTTAGCACAACACTTTAAGTACATAATAAGCACTCACTAAATGTAAAGCTGCCTTTTGTACCTGGAGTCATCAGTTATCTCCATGTAGTTGTTTAAAACATTAAGACACAATGGCATAGTCAGTGGCTAAATATGCTAGTGGGTTAGAACCAAGTCATGGCAAAGGAATGGAAGGAATAAGGCAGTGCATATTTCATGTCATGACTGATCAAGATAAAAAATGAATGTTGGAAAGAAGATCAAGCTATTTACCAAAAAATAAGCATATCTGGTGAGTGTAGATTTTTTCCAATTTTCAGTTGTGATCTTCATGTAACTGGTTACTTTTTCACTCAACAACTGTTTATGAAATCTTACCAGAGCTGTCTTGGGCTTTGGGGGTGATAGAGTGGTGGACAAAACAAACAACTTTTTCTTATGGGACTTAATTGTAGTGGGTGGAAAACTAACAATAAACAGGAAACAAGTAATTTTATTACTTGTTTATTGTTATTAATTTCATTAAGTAATTTTAGTTAATGATGAGTGATACAAAAGAAACAAAACAGGGTGACCTATTTGTTGGGTACCAACATCTGCTGAAACAGTTAAACGCTGGAGTCTCACGGGCTTAACACAGTAGAAGCTTAGTTCTCATTCATAGACTGTCCAGTCAGCAGGTCCTGACCGGTGGCTTTTCTCCTTGTGGTGGTTCAGAAACCCAGACTCCTTCCATCTGTGCTCTGCCATATTCCAGAAGCTCCTCTGCCTTCAGCCTGCAAACAGACAAAAATAAAGAGCTTAGAGGATTGTGTGGGATATTTTGCAGGCCAGGCCTATTTTGGACTTATTTCACAATTGCCCACGTTTCACTGGGCAGAACTCGGTCACATGGCCGCACCTGACCTCAAGTCTGGCTGAGTGCCCAAGGGGAAAAGGAAAGCAGTTTCACAGAAGTTTCTGCTACTGTAATGAGAAGATATAATGGGGGGGGAGAATATTTGATAACAGACATCACTGGAAAGGTTCTATTGGAGTTGAAAGCAGAATGGGAAGAAGGACAAGGGCATGTGTATAGCTTCCTGGTAACATCCAAGGTAGAGAAAATAGTATGTACAAAGGCAGGAACATGCTAGGCCTGTTAGAACAGAAACGACAGTGTGACGGTGTTATGCTTTGGTGTCTATAGTTACTTATTTATCCTGACAGGAAACAGGAGGTTTCTGGATCAGAGCTCACGCCATTTATTTGCTCACAGAGCAGCTCATGTTGATTTTCCATCCCCCAGTTCCACATGGGGAGAAGCAGTGAGAACCAGGTGTACCCTGTGGGGACAGTGGGGCTACGTACCATGGAAAGGAACTGCCACATTATGAAACCCAGTGCCCCTCCACTACTGCGGTAGAAAGAGAAAGAGAAACCTTTGTTCTGAAATATAAGCAAATCCACTATAGGAGGAGGAGGGGAAGGGCTTTAGACTTCCCAACACTGTAATGTAAACAAGTGCCTCAAGGGGAGATACCCCTAAATCTCTCCAGAAGTCCCCATCTTCAGGGTTGCTATTCAAGCATCTTTTGACATCCAAGTGCAGTACTCTGCTCTGAAAGCCCTGACCTTATCAAAACATGAAAAGAATCATGGAGCAAAATGCGTGAGAAGGGAGAATGGTAAAGGATGAGGTCAGATAGTCAGACAGAAGCCAAACAGTACAGAGCTTTCGGAACTAAGTAAAGAGTTTAAAATTTATTCTACGTGCAATGGTAATTGTTTGGATGGCTGTAAGAAGCAGCATGGCATGATCTGATTCAGGTTTTATTGATCACTTCAGTGGCTGAGAAAGAAATCGATGGGGAGTAGGGTGAGGGTAGGAGGGGGGAGAT
The DNA here is from genome assembly GCF_059928025.1 of Delphinapterus leucas. Lineage (NCBI taxonomy): Eukaryota > Metazoa > Chordata > Mammalia > Artiodactyla > Monodontidae > Delphinapterus > Delphinapterus leucas. The sequence continues at coordinate 23,311,278 of NC_143136.1, read as the reverse complement.
GAGTAAGGATGCCCCTGCTGCTCTCTTGCTCCATGTGATGATGTCCTGCACCAGAGTGGTGACAGTGGAAGAGAGCAGAGGTGGGCAGCGTAAGGGCGTATGTTGAGGAAGGAACTGATATACTGGATAAGGGGTGGGGTGGAGGTAGGGAAAGAAAGAGAGTTATTCTAATTCTCAGGTGTTTTTTTTTAATTTTTATTTTATATTGGAGCATAGTTGATTAACAATGTTGTGTTAGATTCAGGTGTACAGCAAAGTGATTCAGTTATTACTATACACATATCTATTCTTTTTCAAATTATTTTCCCACTTAGGTTATCACAGAATATTGAGCAGCGTTCCCTGGGCTATACAGTAGGTCCTTGTTGGTTATCAATTCTCAGGTTTTTGACTGCCTAGGTTTTTTGTTTGAGCAACTAGTGATGCCATTTACTTAAAGGGAACGATTTGGCAAGGGTCGAGAGAGGCAGTTGGGAAGTAGTAAATCAAAAAGTCTCCTTTTGCATATCATGTCTAACATGCTGTATCAGACAGGTCACAAGCAGGAAACAGATGATACATGGAGTACACTCAAGTTGAATGGTTACAGAAATGTGAACAGGGTTAAGGGACCAAACACAGCACCCAAACGCTAGCAACAATAGAAAGCTATTACTACCACTAGGTGTGAAGGGGCTGGGGAAGGAGAACATTACTGAACAGTGTGAGCTGTAACCATTGGAGAGGACCTGCACAACGTAAGCAGTGGAATTAGGTAGAGGGCAGAGCCAGTAAGAAAATCACAGCTGAACAGGAAGGGAGCTGAAGTGATCATTTATCCATCTTCTATATAGTTCCACTCTTCCATATCCTGCTGGTGGTTTTCTCTTACTGAATCCAACCAGAAGACAGAGAACCTGAGAGCCCACAGTGATGTAGTTAGTAGAGATCAGGGCACAGAGAGGGAAGGGCCACATGGGGATTTAATCTGAGAGACAAATAGAAAAAACAGCACTGATGCTGATAAGACTCCTTCGTGGGGTCTTAGGAGGCAGATAGATAGCTAAGAGTAGAGATGTTGATTTGGACATCATCACTATTTCAGTGGCCTATCTAGCATGTACTAAGAGCTAATATTTGTAAGCTCTTACTTTGTGATAGGCACTGTTCCAACATTTCACATGCATTATCTCATTTAATTCTCAAAACAGACCTATAGGTTAAATATCATTATCTCATTGGACATGGGTAATAGCGTTTAACCGATAGATTTGTTTTGAGAATTACTTGAGGCAACAGAAGCACAGTGAAGTGAAGCAACCTGTTTAAGTTCACATAGCTATTTGGTAGCAGAGCCAAGAATTAAGTTCCAGATGTTTTTATCCCCAGAGTCAATAATGGAAACCATTATTGCATACAGCTTCTCTGAGAGAATCAAATACTGGAGCAGTGACACGTTAGGTCACATGATTTTCTTTGTTTTTTGGTTTTTTTTGGTAAGACTCTTCCCTTTTTTTCATTTTTTCCACTTCTTTGAAAGAAAACAATTCTGACAAGAATTCGTCAAAGAAGATATTCTGAAATTTAATGCCCTGGTGTGGGTATTGCTTTTGATTAAGGCTGTTCAAAGACTAGAATATTAGTAACCCACATATTCCCTATACCACAAAAAAAGAGTAGATTCACTTTTATCTTGGAAACAAAGCTGGATAGAAAAGCTTTTTTAACTTTTCTTAATTCATGAAACATTTATCTTCGAGTCAGGTTTTGTTATAGCAGCACAAATGTGGTCCATCAGCATTTCCATTATAACCCCATATTTCCAGGGCTTTTCAAGAGTGCCTTAGAGATTCTACTTTGAATTAAAACTTGGCATTCAGGATTTGAATCAGAAAACTCCATTTTCCTTACCAATTAATCAAATAGTTTAGAGGTTCTCAGTTTAGAAGAGGACCAAACATAAAACTTTTATTAATGCAAAAAGTATTTTAAGACAAATTTACTAACAAATATTTTAAAATATTAACACTCACTATACAACTATAATATTATATAACTATTTATATTAGTTCTCAAAAAAGTTAACCATAAACACTCCTAAGATAATATATGAAAGATAACCATAACATCTTATACTTTGCCTTTTTGGCTTTGTAAGTAATTTATCTCTACTTTGGGAATTTGGGTAATTGGAAGTCCTCAGCATAATTGGTTTAATGTTATTAACAGTATCAAGATACTGAACCAGAAGAGCCTAAGTAGGGGGAATCCTGAGAGGGTGCCAGAGTATTTCAACATATTTTTATGAATTTAACTTCATGTGGGGAAATTTTGCATTCTGTACAAAGGGATTAACAGCATGAATTAATTCTGTAAATAGATATTTGAAATATAATGTGCTGAATGCAATGGCAGTAATGAGGATTGAATAAGTTTAGTTACAAAGCCTTTCCACTTAGTTCCAAGCTATTCCATGAATGTTCTGCAACAACGAGGGGGCATGATGATGACCCTGTGTCTTTAATACCTCATTCTGCAGTCTTTTCTGTAATCTCTCCCCCAGCCTTAAATGGTTTAGGACTAAGTAAGCACAAGGTAGTGAATGAAAGTAGATGAAGCCTTTTGAGTAAACCTGCTCTCCTGACTGACTTCTCTCCAGCCACACTGGCCTCCTTGCTATTCCAGAAACACACCAGGCAAACTCCCACATTGAGATTTGTTCTAGCTTTTCTTCTTCCTGGAATGCTTTTCCTCCAGATGTCTGCTTGCCTAACTCCCTTACTGCCTCATTCTTGGTTCAAACCCTGCTTTCTGAGCGTGGTCAAACTCCATCACTCTACTTGATAATTCGATTTGCCCTTAGCCCTTCAACCCCAGGACTCATGACACCCCTTACCCTGCCTGACTTTTCTTCTTTCCACAATATTTACTACCTTCTAACACACTTTGTACCTTTTAAAAATATTTCTTATCTTCTAACACACTTTGTACCTTTGTACTTTCCCTCTCCCCCTGGAGTATAAGGTCAGTGAAGACAAGCTTCTTTGTTTTATTCACTGACATATTCTAAGCACCTAGAATTGTGCTGAACATATATTAATTGCTCAAAGATATTTGTTAAATGAATAATACACTGTTGAATGAAATCTGAATTTCTGCCTATAACAAGAATCTACAAACAACATTCCAGATATAACTTTCTCTGTTCCCTGGTTCTTCTATGGAATTTGAGTTATTCCCCTAAGGTAGGTAAGAATGCTCTTTGAACATCAGTGTCAAAATGAAAGGTCCCACATTTAAATCCTTTTTGTAATGTGTTATGGGCCCATTTTTCTTAAAATTGTTTAAATTAAAACGTGGAAATTTTGTGGTTAAATTGAATTTTAGTTTTAGCTATTGTTTGGAAAAGATGACCTGAATGGGTAGATGCAAAGTATGGTTTTCACAAAACAAATGCTTATTTTACTGGGCACATTTGTAACATTTTTTTATACTTGTAATGATATTAATACCAAACTGTGAAAGTTTATGAATTAAAATGTGATCTTGTGATTAAAAATGAGAAAGAACCCCACACCCTCAGCAGTGGTGAAAATGTGCTGAAAACAAGGGCTTTCTAAGGGCTTCACTACTTGGCACCATGGCTTGAAAGCTATGTTAATTGCAGAATAGAGTCAGTTAGTGAGAGTTCACCACCGGCTCAGAGGTATAAAAGTGAGGACCCTGGAATTTCAGTGTAGATACTAATGCTGTTGGCACACGCACCCGCACAGCCCTGTCTGATTCTGAATGGTAGCTGACAGCAAAAGCTAGCCTTTTCTCCCATGAGTATGTATTAGTTTTATTTATGGACTTTGAAACAAGTAAGATCTATTATCTTTCCTTTTCTTTTCACATAGTAAATTGAATTTATTTGATTTGTATTTCTGCTTTGTTTTCTTAGGGTAAATGTGAGCAGTCCCTCTATGGTCACATGCATTCCATCAATGATGCCACCTTCACTCCTAGGGTGAGTTCAGTTCTCCCAATAAATTATTTTACTGCTTCATATATACAAATTCATTTTAATGAAACAAAGTTCCAGAAAAAAATGGCACATTAACAGGGTGAGAGAACAAATTTGAGAATTAATTATAGCAGTGAAAAAAATATATATGTAGTATAGGGTTACAGAAGTTTAAAACGCACACACTATACAGTGGTAGAAACAAGGAGGAAATCTGTTGTACTTAACTCCACTTAAACACATTTTTTAAAAGCTTTTTGTCTAATGTGGGCTTCAAGAAAGTAAGTGGGATATAAACTTGTAAATTTTAAAGTAAAATCACAAAATAATGAAAATGCTTGAAAGGAAACCTATAAAAAATGTTAAAGAAATAGGGCCTTTCTTCAGGTTAGAATAGAGCAACCTTGATTTGACAGTTCTTCAGTTCCTCATGGACAGGTTTCACATATGTCTTTCTTTATGTAAACTGATGACATAGCATAAATATTTATCTGCAGTTTGAGGTATGTAGATATCAGGATGATTTCACCAATGATGAAGATTGTTAAACATGGCTTTGAGTTTCTGTGCCAATTGGGGTTGTCTCTAAAAGAGTTGATAGTAATCGTGGAAGGATGATTTAAGTTTGTTCCTTCTCAGATGAAAGCAATTTGACTAGATAGATGACCTCTCAAGTCCCTTGAAACTCTGTGATTTAATTATAGCTAACATTTTAATTTGGCTCTAAGTTCCCAGGAGAGTGTAAATCTTAATTCCATACTCCTCTTTCTTTTCCAATTAGCTAAAAAAGAAATCTGATAGATCACCTACCTCTAGCTTCAAAATGACAGCTTAGTCAAAACTCCATTACTATCATGCTGTTATTATTCTTTCAGAGAGAGAGAAATATTCACTAAAAATCATTTCTACTAAAGGAATGTTGTTTACCTCAACTGAAATTTTGCTGGTGTCGTCAGCCCTGGAATGTTCATGATTGGCTCAACTAAAATTAAATTCTAACAAATTTGTCTTAGTAAGGAATCTCCATTTGATTGACTCTATTGAGCCAATATATTATGGATTAGTTCTAAATACCAGGTAAAATTTTATTTCTAGCAGAGTATAGAACCATTTAAGCACTATGGACCCACATGATAGGATATTTATGTTAAAAAATCTATTAAGTGGCCTAGAGCTTCACATACCCCAGGAAAATTAAATAGAAGCTAAAATGAAGTAAACTAATATTTTGTAAGTCAGGCATTTATTTTGGTAAGCAATATCATAGCTGAAAAAGACGTACCATTTAACATCCTAAATAGTAAAATTATTAAATATGGAAATAGCCAAATTAGACTTAGTCAGCAATCAAGGGACACATACATTAATTATGTATATTTCAAAAGCAGGATATTGAATATGTGGTCCAGGTGTCCAATATCAAAGTGGCTAATCCGTTTTTGCTTACACACTTTGTTCATACCAAGGGGACTATTACAACCCTATTCCAAATCAATATCCCAAAGCCTCATTGAATTTTTCCACTAATTTATCTCTTCTTCACTGGAAATAGTTAATAAACTATTAAGGAAATGATGTTTTGTTATGATGAATGACACTCTTAAGTAAAATTTTCCATCACTCGTGTCAACTGTTTTGAAAACTGTCGTATTTCACGTACCCGGTAGGGAATGTCAAGAGGGAGGAGGCAGCAGTAACTGAAAGACTTCCAGGATGTCTCAAGCACATGGCATCGTGACACAGTTCACATTCAAACCTCAGGCAAAGTTGTGGTCATAAATGCATCATGCGGTACATACATGGCAGGCAGAGATTTGAATTATTTAGTGTTAGCTCTGCTAATTGTCTGATGCCTGAGGGATATGCATTCAAGTTACATTACCAGTTAAAAATACGTTCAGCTGTTTACATAAACACAATTTTAGGAAAAGTCTACAATTTTAGATTTGTAAGCAGAAATAAAAAATGTAAAACTCAGTGTTATCCAGCTAGCAACCAAGAATCACGGAAACAAATATGCAATATACAGTATATATATATGGTTCTGTAAAGCTGTATAAGTTGAATTTTATTTCTGTGTTATAATGTTAGGGCTCTGATGTCTTCACCTCTGACCGATTTTTCTGTTGGAGATAGACATTTATTTAAAACCTCTTTTTAAAGTAATTTGTTAATGAAACACTTTAAGGACCTATGAAAGCTTTTTATTAGGTCAATTTTGTAAAGCAAAACCAAAATATTTTTTAAAAGTTGAAAGTAATTGCTGGAATAATATTAATAGACACATACAATTCAATGTAAGTAAAAGATTCTTTTAAACTATGTAAAAATACATAGCAAGAAAATGAGCAGGGTATTCCTATCAGAGGGAGTCTCCCCGGCCTTCAGTTTTCCAGGAAATTGACCCATAGTCTGACTAGGGTAGGGATTCCATCAAGCCTTCTAGAAACTCTTTCTGGTCCTCTTCTAGAGTGATGTTATGGTGGGGTGGGTGTCCTTATCTCTCCGTGGACATTCCCAGCTGTTCTGAGAGACACATAGTCAGGATGACTATGCTGGGCCTGCCTGGTAAGGCCAGGTGAACACTATAAATCAACTCTATTAGAATACCAGTGCATCTTTCCTTGGGAATATTTACCTCCATTTCACACATTCATGCTGGGAATTTAGTCTCAATTCATTAGTTATTAAACGAAATTGAAAGGCTGTGTAGAATCAAAGAAACTACTAGTAGTTCTAGAGGTCTAACCAGCTCATGAAAGGAAACTTCAGACCTGCCTTGAGTACTATTCTCACTTCTTTTAACTGACCTGTTGTTTTATTCAAATACTCTTATATTGATTATTTTAATGTAGAGGTGTATATCTTTATTGCAACTAATTATATAAAATATGGATATTTTGATTTTGAAGTGAATGATATAATATATAGCCTTAATAGAAGACTAGTCAAATTCTAACTTGTTTCCCACCTGTATAATTCCATGGAAACTGTAACTGCCGTGAATATGGTGAAAGAGAGTGAAGTCTATCAGTTTTATCTTTACAGCGGTTGCGAGTTTTAAGCAAATAAGAGGGAAAGGGGTTTAATAGTAATTTGCAGTAAAGTAGATACCCCCTCTGTTGGCCTTGAGTCATGTGGAGGGCAAGAGAAATAATTTCCTGTTTTAGAGAACTTGAAGAAGAGTGTAACTATGAGAAGTAATTCAGGCCAAGAAGGTGAAGGAAGTGTTTGGAACAGAGAGTGGCATTACAGGGGAATTGGTTGATCATGTATATGGATCATTAGAGGATGGAGTAGAAGGGTGTGTGAGAGAGAGGAAGGGTAATGGGATAAGATTAAAGGACAAACACAGCTCTTTGAAGATGAGAGTGTATGTAATAAGGGAAAACATGCTGGCCTGGCCACCTATCAATAACAGAAATAAGTATAACAGTCACATTCTGCATGTCAAAATGGCCATAGAATCAAAATGAAAAATCAAAAAGCCAAATACTCATAAAATATGATAGTATAGAAAAAAGATTAAGTCCACTCTGCATTTCCTATCCCTAGATATCTTACCCTGAGCTTCCTATCCACAGGTATCAGAGGTTATGGATTCAAGTTGTGTGATAAAGAGTTGCCCCAGGAAGTGTGGGCTAAGTCAGCTTTAGTTCAAAAGTCATTGAGGGCAGATTGGACTTTCAGAATTAAGTCATGGATCATGGATCAAATGAGATATTTTAAAATCAAAATACGCCATAACCCCACTGAAATCCTAAGGTAGATTTACTGCTGTGCTTCACTACTGGAAGCTCCCAGTCACTCTCCCTCATTCTTTGAAGGCTAGAGTTCCTGAATCACTGTCTTTCCCTACACATATGGCCCACAGAGCACTCTGATCACTTTCTTATTGACCACTTTTCCTCCAACACTTCTTTATCCTCAGTCGCATACCCCCGAAGTCAAACTGCGAGCACTTTGTCATTAACTGTAAATGCATCACCTCCAAAATCTCAATTTCAAGTATTGCTTTTCTAAAGATACCTGTCTTCCAGCTCTGAGTAAAGCCAGTACAATATTTCCACTTCATTGAGAGCTCTAATCAGCTAAAATCTTACTCAGCATCTTATCACCTTTTTGCCTTCACTTATCATTTTATCCCAGCCTGGGTTCCTCAGTTGTCATTCTGGCAATTCCACCACAAAGGACTTTGGTTCAATTTGACCTCATTTTTTCTGTAATGCTTAACTGGCAAATCTACATTCTTTGGCCTATACTGGGACAGACTAAAAAATACTGGAGGAAACTATACAAACTGTTTTTTTTCTTTAAATTAACTTTAAATTTCCCTTTCCTTGTTTCATTATGTATTATTTGAGTTCAGATGTATGTATATCTATATCTATATATCCATAATTTCTTTGACTTTTGAGTGGTGGTATTATTTCTGCATTATATCTTATTCCTCCATGTTGCCCAGAAGTCTCCCATATCATTTTCTCCTCAACCATTCAAATATGAACTCCAAGTCAACAACTCCCCTGAAACTCTCTGATTTCCATATTGTTTCATCCAATGACCGTTTCTCCATTATTATTAAACTTTACTTTTCATAGTTACTTTTAAAACCTTCTTCTTGAATCCTGAGAAGTAAAATCTCCGTGGTCACTGCTTTTTAAACTACTGTTCTGGATCCTTCTCTACTACCTGACTCCAAAATACTAAACTGTATCAAGACTCAATCTTAAATCTTATTCTCTAGCAGGTTCTCTTCTTGCATCATCTCACTCAAACCTGTGGCTTTTAATTTCATCTGCATGTGATGATTTCTAGGTAAATCCCACTCTGTACTTCAGACTCACTGTTAGCTATTTTGCATCTCAGCCTAAATATCTATATCTCATTTTAATATGCTAAAAATGAAACTATTGCTTTCCCTTTCTCCTAACTGGTTCCTTTCCCCATCTTTTCATTAGTCATTGTGACCCTGTTAATCCCAGTGCAGAAGCAGAAGGATCAGTCATGGTTCACAATTGTCTTGGGGCTTTCTGTCTGTTCACTTTTAAAAAAAAATCTCTCTACACTGGAAAGCAGTAAAAAGGAATGAGAAAAAGGACATTTTAAATCTTGTTTGGCTCAATAGCTCCAGCATCTAGTATAGCTTATTTTGCATACTTAGTATTAAAAAATGTGATGAATAAATGCAGAGTTTTAGACAAATGAAAGCACACGGATTTCATTACAACATTGTATCATTGCATCTTATTTATTTCAACTTTATTGGCTTTCAAAGTCCTGTGGATATTGAACTGCAAGACACAAACTCATTTATTGATAATTCTCACAATAGATTAGTTGCTCCTTAGAAAGCTTCTATAAATCATAGTGTTCCATACCTTTGGAGCCCTGGAAAATTACCCAATTGCAGTTATACTTATCTCCTAGTACATTTTGGATCCTGGCTTTGCCATTCACAAGATGTATAATCTTTATTTTTTTCATTAATTTTTTTTCCAAACTGATGCAAAATATTTATTCCAAGTTAGTTATTTTATGCAGTAGTTTTCCCCCTCAATAGTCTTGTGATAACCACATCTTTTAAATCTGTAAATAATGTTATCAAAATAATCTTTGATATCTCACAAAAATGTATATTTTACAATCCACCATCCACCATGAATATCAAGGCTGCAAGAATAACACATTTCCTATATCCAAATATTTTACAGCTGTACCCAGAAAGAAAAAAAAAAAAAAGGGAAAAAACCATATATGCTGGGTTAAGGGCTAACATTACCCAAGCAGCCAGAAATAAAATAAAGTATCCAAATTATTAGCATTAATTTAATACAGTTATAACTTCAGTAGTCACTTTGTCATTGGCAATGATTGCTTGAGCACAGGGCTGAGTGCCTCAAGGGCTGGTAGTAGAAGCTGCTGCTGCAGACCAGTGCCTCCTCCTCTCTGCCCTGCCAGCTCCCACCTGTGCGTCGCCCCATATATACCGTGTGTATGTGTGTGTATAGTTGCTTTACAATGTTGTGTTAGTTTCTGGTGTACAGCAAAGTGGATCATCTATATGTCTATATATATATATCCCCTCTTTTTTGGATTTCCTTCCCATTTAGGTCACCACAGAGCACTGAGTAGAGTTCCCTGTGCTATACAGTAGTTTCACATTAGTTATCTATTTTATACATAGTGGTGAATCATCCCACTCCCCCCGCCCTGGTATCCATACGTCCATTCTCTACGTCTGGGTCTCTGTTTCTGCTTTGCAAATAAGTTCATCTGTATCATTTTTCTAGATTCCACGTATAAACAATATTATACCATATTTGTTTTTCTCTTTCTGACTTACTTCACTGTGTATGACCGTCTCTAGGTCCATCCACGTCTCTGCAATTTGCACAATTTCATTCCTTTTTATGGCTGAGAAGATGTATAATCTTGAGTAAATAATTTAGTTCTTTTGTAAAAATGAATGATATAAAGAACAGTGAATATTAGATAATATATATAATGTGTTTAACATAGTACCTGGCAAATCGAAAATGCTATTACTATCACTTCTACTCCTACCACTCCTACTATTACTATCATTATTATTATTACTACTACTACTATTATTCTTGGAGCTAATATTTCTTTCTAGCCATTTGTGTTCAAATAAGTAGACATAAATAAAAGAACAACCACACACAAATATATGACTTTCTTCTATCCTATAATTTAATTTTATTTAATATAATATAAATGTTATAAACATAAAACTGCAGTATATATTTCACACTTTAACAAAAATAAGAAAATGAAATTCTAAAACTATTCTAAATAAGAAATTACGCAATTGTATTAAACTTGAGCTAAATTCCACTAAAAAAAAAATGGGCATAAACCTCCATAGGAGTATTTTGTCTGTTTCATATCATAGTATACCATTTAATAATTAGGCAGTTAAGAGTTTTAAATTTGATCTGGAATAGATTAATTGCTTTTCCCAAGTTACTAGTATGTGAATATAAATGCATTAATTATCTTTTTTAAAAATCATGAAAAAGTGGGCTTCCCTGGTGGCGCATGGTTGAGAGTCCGCCTGCCGATGCAGGGGACACGGGTTCGTGCCCTGTTCCGGGAGGATCCCACATGCCACGGAGCGGCTGGGCCCGTGAGCCATGGCCGCTGAGCCTGCGCATCTGGAGCCTGTGCTCCACAACGGGAGAGGCCACAACAGGGAGAGGCCCACGTACCGCAAAAAAAAAAAAAAAAAAAATCATGAAAAAGTAAATACTGCAATTGCCTACCTAAAAAGTTATCCTCACACCATTTTAGCAAAGGAAGCTCAATTTCTGATATTCTGAATCTTGTTTGTTTTTAACCAATCTCAAATAGAAAGTGCGTAGTATCCATCTTTGGCCATTTTATATAAATAGATACAAATAACATTTAGGTCATGCAGCCATTGATCTTCTGAAGGACAAATGATGTCAGGCAGTACTTACACACCAAAAAAATTTAATTTTGTTTACTTCTTCAGCAATACAACTTGATGTCAACTACCATTTAGCTGGGCCAATAATATTGATATTTGATGTCAGTTCTTATTCATTACTGCACCTAGATGATGCATAAGTCAAAACTTTTAGATGTATGGTGAAAAACACTAAAGCAGGTTCTATCTGGGGAAATTGGAGACAACAGCAGAATAGAAAATTAAAACATGTGGAACATGACATTTTCATCTTATATAATATTTGAATTATTTCAATAATTCCTACATATTAAAAATTAACTTCATATCTTTTAAACTAATGCCATAGTATATATTCTTAAACTAAATCTTTTAGAAAGTAACCTTCTTGCCCTAACATTTTGTGAAGAAAAAATAATTTTTCATAGAAAAATGTGACACAAACAAAAGTGAAGGAAAAAAAGTTTGTGTAAGCAACTATTCAAAGATTAATTAGAGAATATTTTTAAGTGTAATAAATTGATAGAGGTTCTTTAGTTCTACTTTGTTATGTTCTCAGAAATTTAACACTGCATATGACAAAGAAGAAACAATACATTTAAGATATTACCCTGCCGCCAAAGTTTAACCTTCAATAACTTCCCTAGTTGGATAAAGGTGATTTATGCGTTTGTAGTTTTCTTGATGGTTCCATGAAAATTAGAAACAACATGATCATGCCATATTTCTTGACTTCTTCTTTGACTATGAAACTGATAATTTGTGTGTATGTGTATGTGTATATATATATATATATATATATATATATATACATATATAGATATTCTTTAGAAGACAAAATATTTTGGCATATATAAAAAGTTTAATAATGGAATTTCAATGTAACTCTTTACTGAGCACCTACTATGTCCTGGACACTGCTCTAAATATTAAAGTTTCAGCAATGAACAATACCAAGTTCTACCCTTATGGACCTTATATTCTGGTAAGAACCAGAGACATTAAACAAGTAAACGCATGAATAGTCTCAAGAATAATAAGCGTTATCTATCCAGAATCAATTAGGATAAAGAGTAATGAGGTAAGAGTTGGAGCTTATCATAAAATGGTCAGAGAAGGACTCTCCGAGAGAATGACATTTAAGAAAACCATGCAATGATTTTAAGGAAAACTCAAGCAAAGGCAACAGCAAAGGCCAAATTCCTGAGATGGTGGAGGTGTGGCAATGTTAGAAGAACAGGGCACGTGGAGTGGACAAGGATTAGATTAAGCAGGTAGAATATCTTACATCTAATAGATAATTGTTAACTTAGGTTGTTCTTATTGGTTAAATGTGGAATGGTTGAGGCTATTTTACAGTAACCTCATAAATGTTTATTTATACAAAAATGCCCTGGCTATGAGAAGCACAATAGATTATTTTGGCTGAATAATACCTTAATATTTTTTACCCCATAGCCCTTGACATAATTCTTGGTACAGAAAGTAACCAATAAATATTCATTGATTAGGAAATATTAGAAAGCCAGAACTCAAGTGGTATTTTAGAGGACATTCTTTGGACAATGTTCGCTGTGATATGATTAAATTTATTTTATACGATTGATCTTAAAGTATTATTTTAAAATTTATGACATGTTTCAGATTGTCCATGTTTGTTTTGAGCATACAGCTGCCAAAAATTGTTCAAAATATATTTACTATTTTTATAAGAAACAGTGTCACTGCTCAGAGTATTTGGCCATTTAGGCAACTGGTCTTCCAGTACAATGAAGTCTTATTTAAGTAATTTCCACAGTACAAAAATGTTTTAATGTCAAAATATCAATATAAAATTATACATTTTTCTCTAGTAATGATTAATTGTAGTCAGTCTAAACTTGCATGAGATTTAAAAAGTTTGAAAAACTATATGTATGGTAATAACATGAGTTTTTCAAGAGATTGCTTTACATATATGAATAATGCATAATGTATCATACATTATCCCTAAATCACATAATTAGAGCAAAAAGAATTGTCACACCAATTTACTCATAAGCATAATTACAAGAAAATTTAATTATCCCCTTTAATGTGATTTTCTCCACTTAATTTTGTGTTTGGGGGTGAATGTGACCCTATGAATCCATACTTCAAGAAGTAACTGCTATAAAGACGCAGACCTACTAGAGAATGGACTTGAGGACATGGGGAGGGGGAAGGGTAAGCTGGGACAAAGTGAGAGAGTGGCATGGACATATATACACTACCAAACGTAAAATAGATAACTAGTGGGAAGCAGCCAGGTAGCACAGGGAGATCAGCTCGGTGCTTTGTGACCACCTAGAGGGGTGGGATAGGGAGGATGGGAGGGAGGGAGATGCAAGAGGGAAGAGATATGGGAACATATGTATATATATAAGTGATTCACTTTGTTATAAAGCAGAAACTAACACACCATTGTAAAGCAATTATACTCCAATAAAGATGTTAAAATTCTTAGTAAGTGCTCTGTAAATATTTGTGGAAATGATTTAGTTGAATAAAAAATCAAATCTTGTTCTAACAAGGAGAGAGACTGGTTTGACCGGATATTTCGCAGTCTGCACAAAAGTCAGCTGTTAATGTGGATATTCAGGTTCCAAACCCCTCTCTGACCTCAAGTAACTGTAGCAGAAGACTCATATTTCTCTGATTTTCATTTCCTGCCCTGCCCCCTTCATTACTCTGGGAATATAGAAGGACTGGCGTTCTCCCTTGATGAAGGACAACAGATTAATAACATTAAGTTTCTACATCATTAAAATTGCCATCCCTGGTATATTTCAAGTGTACCATCAACTGTGACTAGTTTTTACTCTTCAGGGGGTCCTCTGATCTCCAGTTCCTTATGTAAATTAATGCAAAAACTGCTCCAGTAGTATCATGTGCTATTCATTTCAAACTCCAAAGGGAATGTTCTTGATTTGGCAAATGGAAAGAACAGAGTGGCAGTGTGCTGAGTTACAGGTTAACAAACAGAATATTGGTCCAACCTGGGATGAAGAGCACTGGGAAAGAAAGCATGGTGTTATTCTCAAGTCTGTTGAATCAGAGATTCATTTATATCTATTTTGTTCTCATGTATAAATATCTCTAAAATGTAAAGTTATAGTAAAATATATTTTATTCCATTTAGGAGGTTTACAAATTATTTTCAACAGATGACTCCATACCTCATTAAGGGGTTAAGATCATGTCTTATCCATTTCTGTTTTGCACCTCTCCTGTCCTTTCTCCCTCACCACACTCCATTACCTGGAACTGGGTCATTCTAACACGGAACACTTATCTGGTAAATATTTAATCAATGACTAAATTTTATCAGAGTCCTTAAAAAAAGAAATTTCATCATCTTTTAAAATTATGTACAAATTTCTTTCTTCAGCTCATCGTAACAAATGAAAGTAGACTAGTGGAGGGATAGAAATGTACTATTCTGGGAAAAGGATGGGTTAGAGCAGCTTGATTAAATGGATTAAAAAGAAGTAAAAGTTTAGCAGTTGACAAACTGGTTTTTAAAAGCATTTGAATGTCCTTTAATTCACAAATTATAAAACCCATTAGTGTGGGTTGTTTTAGGAAGTAAGATTATCAGTGCAGGCTTCATTCAAATGTTAATAAATATGGGCATATGTGCTTTCCTTAAAAATGGTTGTTTAGAGAAAATAAGTTGATGGGCAGAGGCGAAGAACTCTCAAGTTATAAGCATTTCAAGAAAATATATGCTCTGTGTCTGTGTGTGTGTAGTATGTGTGTGAATTACTCAAGTGACCGCATTAATTATACATATATGTGTCATATTATAATTGTTTAAACATTGGATGAGAATTCTATTGGCATGTGTTAGTTAAATCTTAAATTTATTTTCCAGTTTCACAGGGAAAGTGACAAGAAAAGATATAAAACTCTAAGCTCTATTCAGGCTTTTCATTGTCTGGCCATGTTCACTAATGAGCCACGTTCCACTCCCCCTCTGCCTCCCTCAATATCTAGTATTTTTACCCTCAACTTCTGCTAGTTCCAAGGTCACTATGCCAAAATTAAATAATAATGTGCATCGAAATTCAATTTAAAAGCTTTGAATAAAGACCCTCTATCTGATTTACATATGAATTTATTCCTGACTTTCTTCTTGTTTATCTAATGGATTTGAATTCAATCGGATTGAGTTTCTGATCACAGCAACTGCTTACCAGGTATGTGAATTAGAAATAGCCTCAGAGGATCAAGATGGTGGATAGGAGGACATGGAACTCACCTCCCCCAACAAACACATCAAAAATATATCTAGATGTGGAACAATTCTCACTGAAAACCAACTGGAAGCTGGCAGAAGATCTCTTATACAACCAAATCTTCAAGAAAGATTCCCATATAACCAGGTAGAAAGGAAAGAAAAAAAAGTATCAAGACGGGACCAGCACCCTTGGAAGCTATCTGTGAAGAAGAGAAGGTTGATACGGGCAGGCCCTCACCCTGGGAAGCCCCCTTGCCTGCTGGGAGGTCTGCTGGGACAGATGGAGGGACTTGAGGGGCCTGGACTCTGCTCAAGAGGAAGTGCTGTGTGCTGGCTTGCTAGCAGTCAGTACAGAGATACCCCTGCATTGATGGCTGCCACCTTGCTGCACTTCCCAGCCTGAAATTCGCACCAACTGGGGGCTGCTAGTGTGTGCAGCAACTAGGCAGTGAATTGCAGGAGGATGGGCCCTAAGAGAGGACTCAGTCTAGCTGCACAGAGATAGCCTAGAGGGCCTGGGGTATGGGCCCCACCTCCCAGCACCAGCCTAGCACTGGGTCCAGGATGAACACAGTGGAGAAAAGGCCACAACTTTGCTGCTTCTGAGCAAAACCATGGATGCACGGGAGGTGCATAGGTTTACTGTGATCACATGGGCCTCACTTGCTTCAGCACTCGCCTCCTTTGGGACAGAGCATGCACTTAAGGACAACAGAGCCTTATTGAACCCAACACTCAGGGCTTCCACTCCAACAACTGGGGAGCAGACCTCAGCTTCTGACAGGTCTATCAGCCATGGAGCAAAGAGGAGGCCCCACCCAACATCCAGTGCAGGCTCTGGACACCACAACACCAATCACACCCACCAGCAAGGGGCTAATGGCCATCACACACTGGCTGGCATCTATACCAAAAACAGCCCTTACACCAAAAATATTGGACTTACACAGTCTACAAAGGGGTGCTCCCACATAAAAACACCCCTTCAAGACCACAGTAGATAACTGTTTCTCCTAAATTTATAGTGACAGAGAAACTTAAATAAAATGAAAAAGCAGAGGAACCACTCCTAGTGAAGATAACAAGAGGAGGAACCAATCAAAATTAGACAACTCAGTTGCAAAGATAAAAACCGATCTAGAAGCAATGAGTAGCAGACTAAATAACACACAAGAATGAGTAAGTGATCTGGAAGATAGAATAATGGAAATCACTCAATCACAACAGCAGACAAGAAGACAAAAAAAAAAATGTAATGGGATAATATAAATATGCCATCCTATGCATAATAGGGGCTGCAGAAGGAGAAGAGAGAAAGAAGGGGATCAAAACTGTATTTGAAAAATTATTGTTGAAAACTTCCCAAACCTTAAGAAGGAAACAGATATTCAGGTACAGGGTACACAGAGCATCCCAAACAAGATGAACCCAAACAGACCCACACCAAGACATATCACAATTAAAATGACAAAAGTTAAAGATAAAGAGAAGATTCTAAAGGCAGCAAGACAAAAACGGAGTCAATTACAAGGGAACCCTCATAAAGATATCAGCTGATTTCTCTACAGAACTGAAGGGAGTGGCATAATATATTGAAAGTCCTGAAAGGGAAAAACCTGCAACCTAGGATACTCTACTCGGCAAAGGACATTATATAATGATAAAGGGATCAATGCAAGAAGAGGATATTACACTCATTAACATATATGCACCCAATGTAGGAGCACCTAAACATATAAAACTAATACTAACAGACATAAAGGTAGAAATTGACAGGAATAAAATAATAGTAGGAGACTTTAATACCCTAGTGACAGCAGTGGACAGATCTTCCAGACAGAAAATTAATAAGGCAACAGAGATCCTAAATGACACAATAGACTAGTTGGACTTAATTGATATCTACAGGACACTATGTGCCCCCCCACCGACAAAACCAACCAAACAAAAAAACAGAATATACCTTCTTTTGAACATTCTCTAGGATAGACCACATATAGGGCACAAAACAAGCCTCAACAAATTTAAGAAGGTAAAAATTATTTCAAACATCTTTTCTGACCACAACAGTATGAAAATAGAACTCAACCACGGGGGGAGGGGGGGCAACAAACACATGGAGACTAAACAGTATTCTCCTAAAACACCAATGAGTCAGTGATAAAAATCAAAAAGGAAATTGGAAAATACCTTGAGACAAACAACAATGAAACACTTTGCCTTCCAATGCAGGGAGTGCGGGTTTGATCCCTGGTCAGGAAGCTAAGATCCCACATGCCTCGCAGCCAAAAAACCAAAGCATAAAACTGAAGCAATATTGTAACAAATTCAGGAAAGACTGTAAAAATGATTCAATAAAGACTTTAAAAAGACATCCAAAAAATCTTAAAAAAAACACAACCTTACAAAATCTATGGGATGCAACAAAAGCGTTTCTAAGGGGGAAGTTCATAGTGATACAGGCCTTCCTCAAGAAACAAGAAAAGTCTCAAATAACCTAACCTACCACCTAAAAGAATTAGAAAAAGAAGAACAAACAAAACCCAAAGTCAGCAGAAGGAAGGGAATAATAAAGATCAGAGAGAAAATAGAGATCAAAAAAGACAATAGAAAAGATCAATAAAGCTGGTTTTTTGAAAGGATAAACAAAATTGACAAACCTCTGGCCAATATTACATGAACCTCATAAATTCATTTAACTAATCTTGTTAGGTGCTAGATATTTTTGTATTCCTATAAATATTCTTGAGCTTTTTTTCTGTTAAATTACTTAGAAATTGGTTCTTTCATGTCTGCTCTTAAGATTTGTTAGGTGGGACTGCAGCCATTCTTAATCTAGAGTTAATTATTTCCCCATTTCTGAAGCAAGACACTTCTTTGTGCTCTAGTCCACACAGTGCCCCTGAATCTTGAACTTTTTCAGTCTGGCTACTGGGACAGGCACAATTCCCAGCCTTACGTGAGTGCCTTTCCCTGTTCCCTCTAATCATTTCAAGTGGTTCTTTTCCAGGCTTCTGGGTAGTTTCCTCAAATGCACTTGCCAATCTGTACTCAGCTAAATACTGGAGGAAATTGCTCTGCAGATCTCCAGGGTTCTCTCCTCGTATACTCTGCTCTGCAAACTTGAGCTGCCTTGTTTCCTTGGACTCTCAGCTTTATCCCCTCAACCTCGGAGTCAGCCATGCACTGTCCAGCTCCCTCTTCCTGTGCTGTGGACTAGAAACTATCAAGGCAGCATGTCACAGCAATCTTCTATGGCTCACATCATTATTTCCTGTATCTCAGTGGTTATTGACCTTTGTTAACAGCCTCTGTACGGTGTCTTGCAAACTATTGTTTCCTGTATCTTGACCATTTTTTTGGATTTTTCACACAGGAGAGTAAACCTGGTCCCTGTTACTCCATTCTCCATTGTGACTGACAGAGGGAGTCTTTTTATCATCTGCCTTTAACTGTCAACAGATTTAATCAGAAGATATGTGATTTTAATGATAATGACATTCTTTTTAAAATTTATAGTTAGCCCTTCCTTCCATAAAAAATAAAGGTTGACAGTGTGTCTGTAGTAAACCTGAATTATAGTCCTGATTGGACCATGGATTTCATGTGAAGGCTTAAACCAGTCCCTTAATTTCTCAAGCCTTCACTTTTCTAATCTGTGGGAGACTTTGATCTGGACAACCTTTATATCCTCTTTCAGAAATGTGTCTATAGTCACGAATGTTTTCTTTAGAAATTGAGAAAAGCTATTGAATTTGAATATATCAGTTAGAAGGCTTTTAAGAGAGACAAGAAGGTGTTTTCAACATCTGGTCTTTCTGAAATTTGAATGATCCTTTTTGACTCCATACTTACTAGCAAACCCAGCAGCAAAACTGAAATCTTTCCTTTGACGTACACAGCAATGCCAAACTGAAATGATTTAATATTGTTCTCTCTTCACATATTAAGTACTAAGCTTTAGTTTTTACTTTATAACTCTTTGCTTTATTCCTTCATATTCCAAAAATCCTCTTGCCCTACTTTGACATTATAGTCAGCATGTTACTATGTAAATATATCATGAATGAGTATTGCAGTGTGACAAGCCATATCACAAGAAAACATCAAGGACCTACAAGACAAAGATCTCATACATGAATATCTGAAATAATGCCAATAATGACACTGAAAATGAAGTAAACTCACATGAGAGTCAGAAAATGTATCTCTAGTGCTTTTAGAAGGGGCTCATTGCCAGAGGCAGAATGCATTAATTTCATATGCCATGTTAGGGATTTTCCATTTCTCCTTGAATAAAACGTTAGTTTCAAAAATTGTCCTTAAACTAGAAAGACTCTCAGTGATTTGTTAAACCTTCTTCTCCCCATTACCTTCAGAAATCCACTAATTTTGCACCATATCTGGCAGACAGGAAGTTGGGCTAATGTGTCATCAATTCTACCAGAACTGTGCTTTCAATTTATTCAGCATTTGCAGAATGAAGGGCATTATGCTAGGTTTTGTGGGCGATTCAGCCAAGTAAAGTATTTAGTCCTGCTCCTTGATGAACTACAACATAATTAAAGAATAAAAATCTACACACAAAGTGGATAGCTATCTATCAATGTAATGCAACAAATTTTAGATACCAAAAATAGCAAATTAAAGATCAATGGGAATATCTGGCATAATTCTTGAGAGAGGTCAATCATAAGCATGAGGAAAAGTTTTGCTCTGATGATTCAGCTATGGAAATAATGATTCATTAACTCATTTGTTTCAATATTTTTAAGTATATAATATAAGCCCCAGAGTACAAAAGATTTACAGTAGTACTATCTAAGTAAACTTTCTGTGATGATGGAACTGTTCTTTGTCTAAAGTGTCCAATATGATTGTGACTAGCTACATGAGAAAATGTCGATTTTATTTATTTACTTTTTTTGCGGTACGCGGGCCTCTCACTGTTGTGGCCTCTCCCGTTGCGGAGCACAGGCTCTGGACGCGCAGGCTCAGCGGTCATGGCTCACGGGCGCAGCCGCTCCGCGGCATGTGGGATCTTCCCGGACCGGGGCACGAACCCGTGTCCCCTGCATCAGCAGGCGGACTCTCAACCACTGTACCACCAGGGAAGCCCAAAATGTCGATTTAAAATAAAATTAAATTAAATTTAAAAATTAGTTGCAGTAATTAACATTTGAAGTACTCAGTAGCCACTAGCATTACACAATATAGGTCTAGAAGGAAAAGACATGCATGTGTACAAAAAATTACAATTTGTTGTGTAAGTTTTATGACATGGCTCTTCAGGAGCAAGACAAGGAATACCTTACGTTCCCTAGAATAATTTAGAAGAAGTTGTGTTAGAGCCAAGTTTTAAAATATATTTAATATTTAACAGAGAAAGAAATAGCAAATCAGCATCCTAGTCAGTAGAAATAGTGAGAAGAAAAGGATGAGAGCATAGTGTATTCAAGGAGTAGAGCAGAGTAATGCGCAGAGAAGTTGTGGGAGATGAGAGGCAGGAAGGAGGCAGGTCAAGGAGGGGCTCAAATTTGTATTTTAGAAAATATTACTCTGTCATTAATTTTTCAGCTATGGCATTATTGATATTAGGGATGAGGTAATTTCATAAATCCAGGGGTGGGGATGGGCTGCCCTGTGCATTATAAGATATTAATCAACATCCCTGGCCTCTACCAACTGAATGCCAGTGGTAGGTGCCCCAGCTGTGATAATCAAAGATGTCTCTATAGACGTTGTCAGATGTCCTCCAGGAGGCAAAATCACCCTGGCTGAGAACCAGTTGTGAAAATGAACTGCAAAAATACAGGGCTGAAGCAGAGTTCACTGCACGTGTCTGTGCGTGAGATGAGGAGGACCTGAAATGAGGGATTTGTGGAGAGTGGAGGCCTACTTCAACTGAACAGGATTGGAGAGGAGAGAGATGGAGAATAGGATGACAATCTCTGCTGACTGAATGGGATATGAAGCCTTTTATTGAAATGGAAAGTACAGCAGAAAGATCAAGTTTGAGGGAAAGATGAACTTGGCTTTGAATATGCTGACTTGTGGTATCTGTGGAATATCCAAATAGTAATGTTCTGTGGGTATTTGAAAATAAAGATCTGGAATTCAAAATAGAGATGTCAATTGGACGTGTAAATTTGGGAGTCATAAGTATGTAGACATTGTTGAAATCATGGGAACACTTCTTTCTGCACCTAGCAATCTAGACTTAATGACAACTGTCATCATTTCCACCTGATCTCCAAATATAGTCCTATTCAATCCATTCAAACACATAGCCCAGTGTTGCTTTGATTTTTGTTTTTCTCTTGACTTCATGTAGAATCAAGGACTTTGAAGTCCAGCTACACCAGCCTATTTATGTTCAGTACTTCTGCCCAGAGGGCCTTGATCTCACTCTTTCCTTTTCTTGGATCACTCTTCTTCCTTTTGCTCTGAACTCAGAAGTCATATTTCTAGTGAGACCCTTCTTGACTCAGGCTATTTATGCTTTAACACTCTTTCTGCCAGGTATTCCATGTCTACACTTTTTTTTCCATAAATCCCGTTAACATTTAACATACCACATATTTTACTGATTTATTTAATTTATCGTATGATTCTCTCCAGAAGCATAAAAGTTCCATAAGTCCAGGACTTCTCTCTGCTTTGTTCACTCCTGTTTATCTACCACTTAAATCAGTGTCTAACACCTAGTGAACTCCATCAATATTTCTTTGATGAATGAAGAAGTTTCCTACTGGTCCAGACAAGTTTGCCTGGGTTCAGTCAAATTCTTGCTAAGACTTATGGCACAAACTTGAAAACCACAGGAAAGTCATGTTTACTTGTTTTGCAGGGTCTCAGAGAGACTATTTTGTACTTAGGTACCTGCTTAACTCACTGAAACTACTGGCCTTCCTTCTTTTTAACATATCAATATTTATGTTCAAAACACGTAACAACTTTTTATATCATATGAAATTCATATTTCTCAGTGTGAGCTCCAAAAACTCTTCAGAATTTTTACACATTACTAACCTCATCATAAATTCACCTAATTCCCCCTAGTGAAATATGTTAATCTCTGCTTTGTATTCTGACATTGTACCATTTTCAATACTAACGATGCCCTCCCGCTTTCTGTCCACTAATGTCTCTTCATAATCTGCACCTACTTAAAATGTCACTGTTTCTAGAAAGGTGCATTCACTTAATGGACCTATCCTAGGACTGCATTCCTAGAGGAAAGCTTCTCTG
Organism: Delphinapterus leucas; assembly: GCF_059928025.1. NCBI lineage: Eukaryota > Metazoa > Chordata > Mammalia > Artiodactyla > Monodontidae > Delphinapterus > Delphinapterus leucas. The sequence continues at coordinate 23,288,325 of NC_143136.1, read as the reverse complement.
ATCCCACAGGCTTGGGTTAGGTGGTCAATTATTACTAGAAATAACCCTTTATCTACTTCTGGCATTTAACTTTGCCTTTAACATTGTATTTGTATAGAGCTTATATGTATTGTATCTCTAGATCATGACCCCAAGCCAGTGACAGAGTACAGCTCAGTAAATATTTGTTCCTTTATATACATTAATTGTCTTCATCTGTTTCTAATTATTCTTCTGCCTTTTAAATTAACACTTGCTTGCTCAATTTGTTCTTTGCTAATACATATTTGTTGTTATTCTGTTACAGTAACATTAGCTCTTTCAGGGCATTCTACCTCCATAACAGACTATGCTCTTTAAGCACTTAAAATGGGCTTTATTCTCCAAAGCATCTAGATCAAGGCATGCAAAAAGCTTCCTTGCTAAACGTTTAAGATCTGGGACACTTGGTCAGATTGTCTGGATTTGAATCCTGGATCTACATTTTATTAACAAAATGCCATTAGGCAAGTTGTATAGTATTTTAAGTCTCAATTTTCTCATCTGAATAATCTGGTGGTATAACCTAACTATAGAAATGAAGGTTCCAATGAGATATTAAATAGAAATCACTTTGAACAGTTTATCATGATTATGTAGTGCAGTGTTGTGTACTCTCTAGATGCTACGTACTTGTTTGAGATGTCCAGGTCCCATATCCCTGGGGCATGCTTGGTGATTCAAGTTATTAATACCTAACTGATTGACAATGGCATAGAAAAGAAGTACGTGCTGACAACAGCAGTCTTATCAACATCTTTCCAGTGCTTTTTATTCCTTCCTTATTTAGCCTCACACTCTGAACATTCCCAAAACTTACCTTCTGTTTCCATTCTAATTCCGTAATTTCTTTAGCTTATTTGTGCCATTAAGGTACTGAGGGAAGAGTGTAATGAGCTAATGCTTAATGCTGCACAAGCCTGTCCTAAGAGAGACACTAATATAGCAGTACTAAAAATGTTTGAAATACTAATTTTCCTGCTAATGAGCCTAAACATTTTATTATAGTTATACCTTAATACCAAGCTGCAGGTCATTACCTTCATGTATTGAAATCAGCTGATGTTTCTGGGGCTTAATGTACCTGCCATTTGCTTGATGACCCCTCTTTCTTGCCCATTTTACGTAGTAGATATTTAGAAAATGAAAATTAGATCACTTGACAGGATCACTAATGAAAATTAGATCATTTGACTTGACATCATATTGTGTATGATGGTTTGATTTCATTATTTATTAAAAACTATTTTTCTGATTATACTAATTAATAGATACTAGTTCCATGAAATTTGAATTTTGAAAATATGAAAAGGAACAAATAAAATAAGAATGATTCATCCTGTCGCCTAAAGATAATTATTATTTAGTCCAACCAATCTCATTTTCAACATATGTTTCTGTGTGCGTATAACTGTAAGTAGCTCTGCTGCTTTATTGCACTACCATATGTATGTTTTCCTTTGTATTAATAATCTTTGGAAATGCCATCCATAGTTAAATAATAGTTTAGTTATATAATTATATGTTACAGTTATATCTATATAAAGATATGTATATATACATGTGCTTCTGTGTATCTATCTTTTTATCTATTGAACAACTAATTTCTTATGTTTCTACTGCCCCATCTTATAAATAATATTGTGAGGAACATCTTTGTGAACAACTATTGATCTGAGTTATTAACTCACTTAAATATATTCTAATGGAAGAATATATTAAATATATTTAAGCATTTGTGATATATTATGCTACATTATATATATATATATATATGTTAAAATCGCAGACCCTGAAGTCAACTGACATATGCTTGAATCCTCACTCCAAATTATTCTACTAAGATAATTTTAGGAAAATCATTTGATCTCAATTAGCTCTAGTAATAATTTTTTTCACTTAAATTTCTTTTTTTCTGATACTGATACTCCTTTGCCAGCTTCCTATTAATTAGTATTTAATAATTAAATTCTTTTATTTTTACTCTGAGTATTTTTTTTGCCACTGTTCTTATTTTAATGTTTTTCTTGTATTTTGCATAAGATTTTATTTTCTGTTTTTCTAAACATTTTTGTTGTCTATTTTAATTGTTAAGTATAGCCTATTTATGTGTGTGTGTATGTGTAATTATTTGTATGTTCATTGTTATTGCTATCACAACTTATTGTGTTTCCCATTTATTCTTTTCTTTACTTCTTTTTAATGTATTTCTTTTTTTTTTTTAATTAAGATTAAAATTAAGGTTAGATTAGGATGGTTAGAGTTAGGATTTGGTTTGGACATTTCTTTTTTGTAGCAAACAGTTAACTAACCTTGACTAAAGTTTCTTGATTTTTCAATATCTGTGCTGACCATTATATCACCTGACAATATAACTATTAATAGTTGTGGCAAAATATAATTATTAATAGTTCTTCCCATAAAATGTTTATATTTAAACTTTTATAGTCTGAATGTTTAAAATACATTTAGTCCAGAGTCATATTTAGCTAAGTAAACAAATTTAGATTGAATTTTATTTTCCCACACGATTTGGACATTATTCCACAAGTTCTAACATCTAGTTTTTGTTATCAATCTAATTGTTTTATAAATAATCTGTAATTTTTCCCTTGTAGATAATTTTTTTTTCATTCATAATGCTCCATACTTTCATTACTTGTTTCTAGGTGTGTTTTATTCTTATATATCATGCTCAATACTTGGAATGCACTGTTATTTTTAATATATCTTCCTTCAATTTTGGAAAAGTTTCCATTATTATACCTTCAAATACTGCTCTTCTGCCTGTCTGTACATGCTCTTCTTTTGTAATATATTGGAATATCCAGCTCCGTACTCCCCTACATCTCTTACTGGTCTGAATGCTTTCATCTTTTTATCTCTACATATGCAATCTAGCTGAATTTCCCAGTACAATCTCCAATTCACTAACTCTCTTTTCAAGTTTGTCTATTCTAAAGTATTTCCTATCTATTGAGCCTTCTGTTTTCAATGATTAATGTTTCAATTTTCTTGTTTTTTTAAGTCATTTTAGACTGTTTTGGTTTCATTTCTTTTTCTTTAATGAGTATTAATTTTCATTAACATCTTTGAGATTCATACTTATTTAAAAATATTTTTCAGTCTTTTTGTAATTTTAATGCACTCAGATTAACTTTATTTCCAATTATTGACAGGCTTAATAACTTTAGATCTCTTTACCTATCACGAAAAAAAATTGTAGGGCTTCCCAGGTGGCGCAGTGGTTGAGAGTCCCCCTGCCAATGCAGGGGACGCGGGTTCATGCCCCGGTCCGGGAAGATCCCACATGCCATGGAGCGGCTAGACCCATGAGCCATGGCCGCTGAGCCTGCACGTCCAGAGCCTGTGCTCAGCAACGGGAGAGGCCACAACCATGAGAAGCCCACGTACTGCAAAAAAAAAAAAAAAAAAAATTGTGGCTACTTTTGAGTAGAGTAAGAAAAGTGGTTCTTTCTTTTTGCTTCTTTATCTCTCTTGCTCTCTATTTGTGCTTACTCTTTCAGAGCTTTCAGTATTGTAGCTATTTCCTTTGTCTGCCAATAGCCTCAGGGTATCCTAGAATAAGTCCTACATTTATGATTCAGGTATCCTGCCTTCTAGGATTGAAAACCACTGAGCAAGTTATTAGCATGTGTTACTTGGTTCAGATCCAAGTTGTAAGACTGTGTATAACTCCAGATTCCTTAAATATATACCTTCAAGTAAATTGCAGCTTCAAACAGATTTGAAAGCAACTTTTGTCAGCTTCATATTTTTAAGAAAACTTACAGTATCCATGGCTTTAACGATATGTAGGCTTTTATCTCCCATCTGACACAAAGTACTTTTAGTCTCTGATACCCTACTGAAGCTGAATAACTAGGGCCTGCTCCTAAACCCATAGCCCAGAAGCCTATGGTTTTATTTCTAGTCTCTACTTTATGTTTCTATTCTATTTTTCTGTAATGAGTATTATTTTTATTATTCCTTATCATTCTTTGAGATCTTATACTTTTAAAACTTTGGTTCTTTGCTTTTTTTTAATATAAATTTATTTATTTTTGGCTGCATTGTGTCTTGGTTGCTGCACGCGGGCTTTCTCTAGTTGAGGCAAGCGGGGGCTACTCTTTGTTGCTGTGCGCGGGCTTCTCATTACAGTGGCTTCTCTTGTTGTGGAGCATGGGCTGTAGGCATACGGGCTTCAGTAGTTGTGGCACATGGGCTCAGTAGTTGTGGCTTGTGGGCTCTAGAGTGCAGGCTTAGTAGTTGTGGCTCACGGGCTTACTTGCTCCGCAGCATGTGGGATCTTCCTAGACCAGGGCTCAAACCCACGTCCCCTGCATTGGCAGGTGGATTCTTAACCACTGTGCCACCAGGGAAGTTCCTGAGATCTTATATTTTTAAAAATAAATTTTTAGGCAAACTTTCTCTTTGAGACACATTGTAGAGCTTAGTGATTAGCGCATAATCTAGAGCCAAACAAGTCCAAATCCTGGCTCTTCCTCTTTAAACGGCATAGGTGGTGGCCAGGTAATTAAGTTTCCTGTGGCTCAATTTCCTCATCCATAAGATGGGGGTGTTAATAGCAACCTATTTCATAGTAGTTTTTGGTTTTGGTTTTTTTTTTTTTAAATTATGGGATATTTGTATACAGGTTTCCCCCACTATCCAAAAGTTGAGCATTCCTTTAAAAACTTGCATAAGCCAAAAAGGCATAAAGCAAAGAAGCAGTTAACTTTTTTGTAAATGTGAAAATCCTCTTTGGATTTCTTTCAGTTAGCAAAAGCAGGAAATAATGTAGATCTTTCATAAAAGAGAAATAGTGTAAAGCAAACTTTTGAAAAGTGGAGAATACCTGCATGTGTGTATAATACCTGCATATGTGTATATAAATGCTCAGAACCCTGAGTGGCCCATGATTATTACTCAATTAGTATTAACTATTATTATTTTTTGTCTCATTTTATAGCTCTGTTTTTAAGACCCGCTCAACTAGAAGTCCTTCAATACACTATTTAATTTTTCTAAAATTTATTTAGTTGAATATTGTGAGATAAGATTAAATTTTGACTCATCATATAGTTCTGAGAATTAGCTGTGACATTATTTATGGATTTACTATAAGATAAATTATAATGCAATATGCAAATGTATAATTGTCCTGAATTTATTTTAAAGTATCATTAAAGAAAAAGTAATATATTTGATAATTAAATCTGAAGAATATATACCTTTTATTCTTGAATAATTTAATTATTTGTAATTATTGCCCACATTTAAAATATTAAAGGATTTTCTACCCAGATTACTCAGAATTCCTCATTACAAAAAATATACACAGAGCTTAACCTGCTGGGGTATTATCAGCACCTAACTAACGTGGGGGAAGGGAAATAAACAATTACAGCTGGCTTGCCTTACACATGGGAGAAGGGAAAAACCCAGTTCCAGCCCACTCTAGCCAACCTGTTCCACCTAAGAGTGAGAGAAAAATTGAGAAACACTTATGAAGTTCATGGTCCAGAGGCATAGGCTCACTAAAAGACTAAGACCTAATCATAGGACTATAGAACACTTGCCCCACCCCATACTTCACAACCACATTACTAAAGGCATATTTACAGCAGTTTCTTTTACCTGGTATATCATGTATGCCCATCAAGAAAAAATTACAAGAAATACCAAAAGCCAAAAAACATAATTTGAAGAAACAGAGCACGCGTCAGAACCAGACATGACAGGATGTTGGAACTATCAGACCAGGAATTTAAAACATCTATGATTAATATGCTAAGGGCTCTCATGGATAAAGGAGACAGCATGAAAAAACAAATAGGCAGTGTAAGCAGAGAGATGAATATCCTAGAAAGAACCAAAAAGAAATACTAGAGAGAAAAGCAATATAACAGAAATGAAGAATGCCTTTGATGGGCTTATTAATAGGCTGAACACAACTGAAGAAAGAACCTCTGAGACAGAGGACATATCAATAGAATCATTAAAAACCAAAACAAAGACAACAAAGACTTTAAAAAAATGTACAAAACAAAAAATAAAACCCCCCAAAACCAAAACAAAACAGAACATCTAAGGACTATGGAACAACTACAAAAGGTAAAACATACATGTAATGGGAATACCAGAAAGAGAAGAGAATGAAACAGATGGTATATTTGAAAAAATAATGACTAAGGTACCCTCAAATTAATGTCACCCATTAAACCACAGACCCAGGAAACACAGAAAATACCAAGCAGGATAAATGCAAACAAAAACCCCTAGATCTATGTATATCATTTTCAAACTATAGAATATTAAAGATAAAGAAAAAATCCTGAAAGAAACCAAGAGGGGAGTGGCTCACATATAGAGAAATAAAGATAAGAATTACATATGACATCTCCTCAGAAACGATGCCAGGAAAAAATGGAGTGAAATATTTAAAGTGCTGAAAGAAAAAACACCAACATAGAATTCTTTACCTTGTGCAATTATCCTTTAAAAGTGAAGGAGAAATAAAGGCTTTCTCAGATAAACAAAAATTGAGTGAATTTGTTTTCAGCAAATCTGCCTTGAAACAAATCTGATAACCTAGATGAAATGGACCAATTTCTTAAAAGACACAATTTGCCAAAACTCACATGAGGAGAAATAGACAATCTAGATACGCCTGTATCTATTAAAGAAGTTGAATCATATTACCTTTCCAAATAGTTAATGCACTTCCAAAACAGAAAGCACCAGTCCCACATGGGTTCACTTTTGAATTCTACAAACTAAGGAAGAAATTATATCGATTCTCCATAATCTCTTTCAGATAATAGAAATAGAGGGAATACTTCCTAACTCATTCTATGATCAGCATTACCCTACAGCCAAAATCAGAGAAAGACATTACAAGAAAAGAAAACGACAGACCACTATTTTTCATGAACATAAATACAAAAATCTGCTACAAAATGTTTGCAAATTGAATCCAATGATGTATAAAAAGAAGTAAAATCTATGACCAAATGGGATTCATCCTAGGTATACAAGGCTGGTTCAACATTTGGAAATCAAGTAATGTAATCCATCACATCAATAGGGTAAAGATGAAAAATTACATGATCATATCGATGGATGCAGAAAAACTATTTCATAAAATAGTATACCTATTCATGATTAAAAACTCCCAGTAAATTAGGCATATAAGGGAAATTGCTCAACTTGGTAAAGAATATCTAAAAGGAAACTTATGGCTAACATTATTATTAATGGTAAGAAACTAAAGGTTTCCCACTAAGATATCAGGTACAAGGCAAGGATATTTCCTCCCACCAGTCCTTTTCAGCATTGTACAGGAAGTTATAGATAATGCAATAAGACCAAAAAAAAAAAAAAAAAGGGAATAAAGTTACACAGATTGAGAAGGAAAAACTAAAACTATCTTTGTTCACAGATGATATGACCATCCAAGACTTAATTTTAAAAAACAAGTAAAAAAAAAAAAAAAACATTCTGGAACTAATATGTGATTACAAGGTTGCAGGATGCAAGGCTAATACACAAAAGTCTATTGCTTTCCTATACACCAGCAAGGAAAAAGTGGAATTTAAATTTTAAAACATAATGCTATTTATATTAGCACCCCTAAAAATGAAATATTTAAGTATATCTAACAAAATATGTATAACATCTATATGAGGAAAACTATAAAACGTTGGTGAATGAAACAAAATAACTGAGTGAATGAAGAGATACTCCATGTTAATGGAAGCGAAGGCTCAATATTGTCAAGATATCAGTTCTTCCCAACTTGATCTGTAGATTCAGTGCAATCCCAGTAAAAATCAAGAAAAGGTATTCTGTGGATACAGACAAACTGATTGTAAAGTTTAGATAGACAGGCAAAATGATCAGTGATTGCCAGGGGTTGGGCAGGGGTGAGTACAGAGGATATTTAGGGCAGGGAAAATACTCTGGATGATGCCATAGTGGTGGGTATATGTCATTATACAATTGTCTAAACTCATGGAATGTGCAACACCAGGAGTGAATTGTAATAATACAGACTTTGGGTGATTATGATGTGTCAATGTAGGTTCATCGAATGTAACAGATTTGCCACTCTGGAGGGGACATTGTAAATGGGGGAGGCTATGTGTGTGTAGAGGCTGAGGGTATATGGAAAATCTCTGTATCTTGCCTTTAATTTAGCTGTGAACCAAAACTATCCTAAAAAAATAAAGTCCTAAAAAATATATAGGGCAACTTTTTATAAACATATCTCCCTATTCAGTCGCTGCACCATATGTATTGTATATTTTTAATCAGTGTAACGACAGTATACTATAAACTTTCCATGTTTTACATTGTTTCTGTAATTCTTCTTCTTATGGCTTTGTAATAATTCATCTATGGTATTTATTCATCTGCAATTATTTATTGAACATTTATTGGTTTCTATTCAAGGTCATGGGAATGTACTGGTAAGCCAAAGTACCTGCACTTACAGAGTTTACAGCATTCTCATGTGTGCATAGTTGATATATAATCATTCATTTAATTTTCTATTATGCTGTATAACTCTGAGAAGAGAACAATTATATATATTGTTTTATTCAGCCTTGAAGAGCCTTTGCAGAAGAAGTAATGTCACAACCCTAAAAATAGTTTGCTTATTTAGATGTTCTGTAAATTCACTTTCCAAAAAAAGATGGGAAAATAAATGTGTGTGTATGTATATATATATATATATATGAACATAGTGTGTTGAACCAAGAAAATACTTAGCTGATTTAGCTGATTCATCAGGATGAAGGTACAAAGTATAATCAAATTGGACCTTTTTTTATAATAAATTAAGATTCTATATATTTCTTCTTGATATACAATATAAAGATATAAGGAATCTCATATAGAATATTGCTCTATGACATTTCTTACACTACCTGAAAAATAGCCTCTTAACCCCAAACCTATGGTAATGCCCAAACTTGTAAAATCTGTTTTTGAAAATTATATAAAGCTGTAAGTTATGTCTATATTAAGGAATACTCTAGGCTTATGAAAATAGTCTTTTAATCATTCATTTAAATTATAAGTGACATCATTAGCATCCTGGTTTTCTCTTTTTTCTTTCTTTGTTTTATAATATATAAATATGCTTGGAACCACTGTGCAGAGAGATAGCTCAGACTGCTTGTCTTCCTGCCACTGTTGGTATCAAGTTTGCATAAAAGGTGCCTCTGGCAGTGCTCTGGATCCACAACAGCACAAGATTTATTTCTTCCATATTAGATTATTACAAATTTCACTTGTTTCCATTTTTTATTTATAAATAGTGCTACTTTAATATTTTGATCATAACTTTTTTAAAACCTTACAGTTAATTTCAGAAGTAGCCTTAAAAGTTTCAAAAGTATGAACCTTTGTGATCCTTGATATGTACTGCTAAATATTTTTCCAGTATATTTCCAGCAGCCTAGATGAAGCTAGTTTGGTTTTATGTTGTTCTACTCTAACTTATTAACTGCCTGTCTATATGGATTTTCTCACTACGATCTTTAAGTTGGAAATGGGAAGGCTTAAAAGGGGCAGTCAGGAGTCGTGACTGTTCACTTTCATCTCAACTGTATCCTTTATCCATTTTCCTAAATTCCACTTGCTTTGTTTTACTATTTGAGTCTGTGATAACCAAAAAAAAAAAAAAATATTCTGAGCTTCAGCTCATTTACCATATTGTGGAAAAAAATCCATTATAGTTGCATGTAGTCAACATTGATTACTCTCTACTCCCCTTATATTCATTTTTTATTCATATATTATTCTATGATTTATTCAAGATCAAATGCCAAACATGTCACAGGAACTAAGCCGGGTGCTGACGATTCAGTGTCACAAAAACAACCATCTGTCTGAATCCGAACTTCTCCGAGAACTTTTCAGTGCAACCATCTTTATCACCTTTCCTCCTCAGCCAGTACTGGTACCAATGACATAACCAGAATTACATTTTAGATAGTTTTCCAAAACTCTTGAGTTTTTACTTTCTTTAAAATTGTCACAATTCCACCTTTCTCCAAAACACATTTTCTTTCAAATCTTTCTTTCTTGGTTAGGTTAAGTGCCTAACTATAACTAGTCTTTGTTTTCTTACCTGACATAAATTCTAGATAAAATATTTGTTTTTTCCCCAGGTTGTCAGCTAATTCCTTTTCCACACCCTCCATCTTCAGATCCCTCAAAATTCACACTGTGTGGTTTAGATTAGTAATATTTTAATATCCTTCTTCCCTATGGAAGGAGAATGGCAAATGGTTCCAGTTCACCTGAGACTGGAGGAGGAGGGATACAAGATCTTGATATTCCAAGTTTTTGGTTTTGGATTCTCTGCATCTTTTATCTCTTTCTTTTATCTAACTGATTCAGAACCATCAGGGTTAGAATCAATATTACCTTAAGACCGCTGTGGAAGTACTTGGACTAAAGTAAAACTTCTAGGTAAACTCCCATGAGGCATTCATCATCTACTGGTTTAACAAATATATATTTTTAAATTTTTTATTATTTTATTTTATTAATGTTTTTATTTTTGGCTGCGTCAGGTCTTAGTTGCGGCACATGGGATCTTCGTTGAAGCATGAAAGATCTTTCATTGTGGCACGCGGGCTTCTCTCTAGTTGTGGTGTGAGGGTATTTTCTCTTCTTTAGTTGTGGCACTCAGGCTTCAGAGCACATGGGCTCTGTAGTTTGCAGCACGTGGGCTCTCTAGTTGAGGCGCTCAAGCTCAGTAGTTGTGGTGCGCAGGCTTAGTTGGGCTGTGGCATGTGGGATCTCAGTTCCCTGACCAGGGATCAAACCTGCGTTCCCTGCATTACAAGGTGGATTCTTTACCTCTGGACCACCAGGGAAGTCCCAACAAATTTTTTTTTAGTTCTACTATGCTCCAGGTACTATGATAGGCATTGCATTTGCCTCTCTGGTTAACTGGAAGTATAGCTACCGAGTTACCAAATCTGAATACAAACTTATTTCTACCACTTTATAAGTTATTATATTTGTTTTACCATAATGCATATATTGTCATGAATTTTAAGTTCCTTGGGAAATGGAAAAGTTTGGCTATATGATGTTAGTTATTCAAAATTGTTTAAAATACTATCTACTATTTATTAATAAATCATTTAGCACAGCACTTGGTTATTAGAAGCATTTAATAAGTATTGACTATTATTATTTTAGTATTATCAAACTGTATTAATTGATTATTTGACAGTGGTAAAAATTAAATATAAAAATATTAAACCCATTTAAGTACTAATTTTCACCCAGAAAATGATGGACTATTTTTTTTTATTTTTAGTATATTTCCTAAAAATTTAATATTCAGTGGTATAAAGCACACTTTAAGATTGTCTTTGTTTCATAGAATCTAGGCAAGGAAAGGACATGAAGTCTATAACCTGACTTTAGTGAGAAGTGCCTTCAAATTAAATTCTGACTAAAATTTATTCTGTTCTCACAGTTGAAAAAAGATTCCATTCTGCGACCTCTGAAAGATGTTTTAAAACCCTTATAGCTGGAAAGAGTCCTTTATAATTTCTAACATTAATATTCCCTATAACCCTGAGAACTGTTCTTTTCTAAAAATTAAATTCACTGATTCTTCACAATTCTCACAATACACGTTTACATATTTGAAAACATTCCAAGTTCTCCATGTTCTTTTTAAACTGTAAAAAAGATTAAATATCCCATTTATTCGCTTGAGGAAAAGGTTATTGTATTGCTTTGCCAGTAACAGCAGTTACAGAATTTTAAAACTAGTGGCATTTGTTGTACTACTGGAGTATTTAGGGAAAAAAAACAAAAAATCCACTCGGACTGTAATACACTATGCAGTTTTTTGTTTTTGTTTTTTTTTTACAGAAAGGATAGAAATCAAGGAGTAAATGAGAAAAAAAGTATGCGAGCTAGTTCAAAATGATAATAGGGAAAATTGTATAATAATCAAGTTATTATCTTTAACATTTTAGAATATTTAGGAGGAAAATAATGAGAGGTTGATTTTTGACTAGACATTAAAAAAATTAAACTGGATCTGAAAGGGAAACTGTATATCGAATTGGAAAGAGTATAATGACTTATAAACATTGTACATAAAACATTGTACATAAACCTGATGTGGCCAGCACTCATATTTAGCACTCATATTTAGTCCACTGGGACACAGAAATTAAATGACAGAATGATGGAAACCCTCTTATTCATCACTATATCCCAGTCTCTGATATGAGGTAGCTGCTGAATAGATATCTCCTGAGAGGCCTGCAAGAGGAATATAGACAGACCTTGAACTCCAAACTGATGCACCTGGGCTGGTACTTCTATACTGGGAAAATATCCGCCCCTGTTTCCATAACACTTGAATCCATCCACCCTTCCTTTTGTTTTCCATTCCCTTATCCAATTACCTTCTTCCTTTTTCCACTACATGTTAAAAAAATAGCCCCAAATATTTCTTATAATTTTGTCTAACAGAACACAATAGGCACTGCTTCCTTGCCATCAATTTTACCTGGCCCCAGTGATTCTACCCACTATGATAAAACTCTCTTTCCTGTCCATTTGTTTTCCTACCTCTGTTTTTATTTTTACTCTGAGTTATAAATTATCAATACTAACTAATTACAAGCATATAAAGTGAAGTGTGCTTTTAGTGCAATATTTTACATATATAGTTTTTATATGTAGATCACATATCATGTATGTGATATGTATATATTTAGACAAATTGCATGGGTGTGTATAGTTCTGTTTTATTACATCTTATATAATTAAAATCATCAAAATGATTTCCTGAAAAATCATCTTCTAAAATTTAGTATAGGATTTTATATATTTAAATTGTCATTTTATAATACTTTTATGTCAAAGACAAAGGTATAACGAATACTTTTTAGTTTAGAGGAATGTATTCTTGTGTATTTAATAAAATTGTAACAGAAATCTTTCTTTTTTTGTTTTTTTTGGTCTGAGTTTCTCTATATATTTGTATATAAGTAATATGTATATATGTATGTATGTATATACATTTCTCTTCTTTTTTTTAATACTTTAAAGGGTCACATGATCGCATCCTGTGATGCCTGTGGAGTTACAAAGCTATGGGATTTTCGGAAGCTCTTACCAATTGTGTCCATTGATGTAGGTCCAAGTCCTGGCAATGAGGTGAACTTTGATTCATCAGGTAGGATCTTTTTTGTGTAACATTCTTGACCAAGCTAACAGCTTTAGTATTTGTTCTGAAACTATTTTCTATTGCCACTTCATGTTTTTTGCATTTCCTTCTCTTTAAAAATCTGTTCTTGATATTATACTAGAATATACTACATTATGCTGTATTTATCATATGATATATATCACGTCATATAGTGAAAGCATTACATTTATCACATATGTAAAGGAAGAAATAATAGAGGAGATAAGTGTGTGCTAATTTAGATTACTCAAGTTCCTAGCAGCATCATGCAAAATTTGGAGTCTACATCCCTTAGAATCACCATCCAACGTAAGTAAATTGAGTTTTTTGAAGGTAAAATAGCTAAAAGTAGGGAAGAACAAAAGTTTGGCAAAAATAAAATTGAAGCTAATGGAATACTTTATAATAATTTAGTAATACCCCATATTCTCTAGATTTTACAATTAATTTTAAATATATATTCATCTTGTTGCAAATTGCGTCCAGTAATAAGTATATTAATTGGTAATAATTGTAGTAGTATTATCTGTGCTTGGCATCTTTTCTGCAGTAATATAACCGTTAACGGTGAGGTAAATTATTTTATCCTTGCTGATGATGAAGAGTGTAGCAACTGATGTTAACAACCACACAGTGATTCCACTTGATTTAAAAGGTTACAATTACATCTCTATCTTTAATGATAGCCTATGCTAAATAACGTATATCTGTTATTGATATAACTTACCTTTGCTGTTGTAATACACGTTTTAAACTTTTTTAAGTTTTGAGAGGTTTAAAAACCTTTGATATTTATTTGCAGTAGCTCAAATTTTAGTCAAAGAAATAAAGATAGACTATATATAAAGGAAATAATGACGTTCTATTTAAAAATAGTCCAAAAAGTATGAATATACTAGAAGCAATTCTGAAGCCATAAGGTAATTTTGTGTTTCATGGAACTGGTTTCATGATATTGACATCACATATCTAAAATTCAGAATACAGTAAGCTTGTCTTCTTAAAAAACTTGAAGCTATGTTCCCATTGCAGATTGGTATATGGACCACATATATGACTTCCTTAAAAATATGTTAGTAAAGTTCTTGACATTAAGACTTTTATGCTCTGCTAGAATTCAAACAGAAAGCACTGTACAGAATAAAAGATCCCAACTATGAGAATTTAATTTTATAATGTAAAGGCCCATTAGTATTTCAGTTTATACTTTTTGATATATAGAATATGCATTGACATCATAATTCTAAAGGAACTTTAACTTGGTTTTTACAAACATTTTCACATCCATAAATCCCTTTTTACTATCTTGAGGTAGCATCCAAGTAGTCATGGCCTTGAGTGTTGAATTCTGAAATTTCAAAACTTTTGGCTGTACTTTCTAATAATAGAAGTTAAAGGGTGTTTTGAAATGCTGTACAACTAATACTAGGTACATATTTTACTGTCATAATTGTTAAATATGTTGCCACTGCCCTTTACTGTCCTTGTCATCCAGCCCAAAATTTCTTTTCTATGCATTGTCAGGCAAACTTATTTTAAATATATGTCAGTTCCTATCATACTGTCATACAAGTCAATATCATCTTAAAGCCCCTAGTACAACAAACCTCTTTTTTTTTCTCCATGACTGCTATATACTTGATGGTACACTAATATTAAGAAAACTGTCAGAATCAAGGATGGAACAATGAGAAACATAAAAGATAGAGTATAAACCAGGGACCCTGTTAATGAAAACACTTCATCAGTTTGAAGGAATATAATTTCAACCTGACCTTCCCATCCCTTTGACCATTTCTTCAAGGAACATACTATAATTAATTTTAATTCTACGTGTTTGAGGAATCAGTGTCTTTTTCTCATTGAATACTGAGAAATTTGTGCTTCTGTTGAGGAGAAGTCTTCAGTGACTCGTCATTTTAAAAGTTTGAAATATATCAGCAGTTGAAGGAACTAGGTAGAGCAAACGAGGTCTATTGAGGGTCTGAACAGAGAGGTGAAATCACAAAGTTAAATACCAGAAATTATGTTCATCTCAAGAGAGTAAAGAAAAGTGAAGTCAAGAGCAAAACAAAATCGAAATAAGGACAGGGACACATAGATCTCTTCTCATCTGCGTTTCTTCAGGAAAAGATGATTTAAAAGAAAAGTATAAAAAGATATCATGAAAATATTTGAACTATGAGGATAAGATCAAATCTAACTTAATAAGTTCAAAATGCTCTTCATTTGACATACTTTTATTTATTCCCAGTGGCAAGCCAATACAAGCTTTCCTCCTTGGACCTGAGGAAAAGTCGTTGATAATACACATGCAGTATCATCACAGTATCATATATGTGGAAGTACTGACAGTATTCGTTCTGAGAAATTTAATATAAGAAATTTAATATAAACTACTCATATACATAGTTTTTAGATATTCTAAATAATCAGCATAGAAACAAAAATTTTCTCATCATATCTCATATCTCTGGATCAGTTTAATTGAAGGGCATCTTGAAATTATGAGGTGTGCTGCTTAAAAAGAGCTGTTTCCATATACAATGGCTTATCTTTATAAATAAGGGATTCCTTCACTGCAAATCCAACATGGTATACAAATAAATTTGAGTAGTCATTAAAGGCTGAAATTGTGGTCCATAACATTTGATATCAAATTTTTATGTATATTAAAGATTCCTCATTATATATTAACCTCATACATAAATATTTTTACTTTAAACTTATAAAAGTAAATTATGTGCTAGTGAAATGGTACTTTGTCTTAAAATTGAGACTTCTCATAGTGTATCATTTTTGAAATGTATCTTTGATAATATTTGAAAGCCAGTGGTATAGAAAAAGAATATAGACTATAATTCAGACCCTTAGCTCTTCCCCACCTTTTAGACTATAAACAAATTATTTAATCTTCCTGAACTAAGTTTCCTCATAGAAATAATGGAGGAGATAACTGTCTTACTATATTCTAATGTGTTTCAAAGGGTTAATTATATTCTGTAATGAGGAAATCCTAATACAGTCTTGTTTTCATGTAATATTCAAAATAATTTAAGTAGTTAACTAGCAAATAAAGCTACATATAATGTTATATATGCATATATAATTAAAATCAAAAGATTTAAAGATATGTGAATCACCATCTCGAGGTTAGCTTTTCTGTTGCTGTAAGAAATCAGCTTGTTACACATTTAAAAGAGGAGTTGCGTGCAGAATAGTATTATTTACATAATGTTTTATTTGCAAATACATTGCTTGCAACAAACACAGGTTACCTGTGTTTATAGATATATACATATATCAGTATATATTTGTAAAGGGATAAGTGTTCCTTTCTCATTAAACAGAACCTTCTGGTAATACAACGCTACACATTTTTACGAATATTCACTATCTAAATAGCTCCCACTTGGCATACTCAAATGCCATATGTTTTACCATTCAAAAATGTATTACTATTTCAGAAAATGTTAAATGGAACTGTGTAGTGAAAGTAATAAAAATGAACTGTGAGAATTTCTACATACACTTTTCCACATCTCTCATTTTGTTGTGTTTATGAAGTTTAGCAATATTTTTCACTCCTTTGTAAAAGGTAATTCTGGTACACTTGCAAAAAAGTCACATCCCTAGAAAATGCAGGAGCTGAAGTAGTGAGCCAGATGGGGACTTTCCAGTAGAAAACTTATCAGTCTCAGATCATTGAAATGAGCAAGGTTTGCCACCACTTGGCGGTAATCCTAAATATTTCCCACAAGGAGAACCACAATAGAAATACTAAAATAGAAGAAAAAATAATGATCCCATTATAAAATATGAAAATTACCAGACCCTCTAAAATTGCTCAAAAATAAGCCTCAAATCTTTTGTTCAAATTTGATTTATTAGCTTCTGTTAGTAAAGGCTGCAGTTCACTGTTTTGTATTTAAAAGGCAGATTGTGGTTAACTCCTTCTGTTGGAAGCAGTGTAATATAATGGAGGAAGCGCTCACTTAGAAACCCTGGTTTTGAATTTTGTCTCCACTGCTAACTAGCTGAATGATCTTGGTGAACTTTCCGAACATTTCTGAGCCTCAGTTTCCTTGTATGTGAAATGTTAAAAACCTATCACGACTTCCACTTCCAGCCAAGATGGAGTAACAGGGACCAGATTTACCCTTCCACCTGAAACACATGAAAAAACAGACAAAATTTATGAAACGATGGTTTTCAGAAATTGAACATTGGGCAATGTAAGACAGTACTGAAGGGAAGCGGGGGGTAAATAAGATGAGCTCTATGGCTGCCCATAATATTGTCTGGAGAAAATTTCTAGGTCACGTCTCAGGGATGGACAGAAACCTTGGGGAAACCCCACAGCCTCCCAGAGTTGAGGAGATGGAGTGGGCAGTCCAGGGAGGCCAAGGCAGCTAGAGTTTGCAGGCAGAGTACAGGACAGGGGACAGCAACACAGAGAGAGAGCTCTGGAGATTTACAGAAGATCCCCTCCAGTCTTTAGCTGAGTGCAGATCAGTCCACGACAGCCTAAAGCCACAGAAAAATCTGTATGAAGAGTTAAAAAGAAAAATCCCCAAAGATCAGGGGAGCCTAGGAATAGTTTGTACTCCCACCAACCAGCTTGGTAAAACCTTGCAATTCAAAAGGATAGTAGATAGAACAGGGATTGGCCAACTACTGCCCATGGCCTGTATTTATATTTAATTTTAATAGTAACAACAGCCACACCCGTTAATTTACATATTATCTAAGGCTGCTTTCACATTCCAACAGCAGAGTTGAGTATTCACAAGGGAAACGGCATGGCCTGTGAAGCCCTAAAACATTTACTGTCTGGCTCTTTACAGAAAAATTTGCCAAGGGAAAGGGCTCAGAAGGTCATTACCTCAGTAGTGAGGCAACATCAGTCCACACCTCTAGATCTAGTCCCTTCACTGTCTTTGAACCATCTGAGTTGGCCCATGTAAAAACCTGTTTATTCTTTACTACAACTTAATGAGATTGTTACTGTTGTCTCCTTTTTACAGATGAGGAAACTAGGACATGAAGTTAACAAAAAGCCTAATGACACCTGGCTGATCAAATGTGGAGTCAGAATTCAAAGCTGGGCAGTCTAATTCCAGAGACTAGAATTTAGACTTTATATTATTCTGCTTCTCATTGTAATAATAGTATTCAGTTTCATATTGATATGTGACATCGGTTAGGAGTTATAATTCATTTGCTATGAATATTGAAATAATCTAATTAGTGACCACTTGACAATGTTTGACTCAAACAAACACTATTTGTCAATTAGTTGTCTCTGGAAGAAAAACAGGAAAAGAAGATCTCCCTAGTATTATCTGCCAGGTTTTTGATGTGTCTTATAACAAGGGGGAACCCTAAATATGTTCCTAATGGGAGCTGGAACTCCAGCCCCACACCTCAAGGTAAATTCCTATCAGACTAATCCGGGTGGAATAGGTGAGAGCCTGCAGGCACTTTTGCTATTTATTTAAGTCTTGGCCTGATTACAAACTGAAATAAGAAAGGAAGAAAGCAAGCTAACTTCTATGATCTCTAAGGCATAAGGCAGAGCTGAGGTAAGTTGCTCCTCCTAAGAGCAAGCCCATTCTACTACATCAGTTTCCTAGGAAAGAGAGTTACAAGGAGAGGGGATAAAAGACAAGAGAGAAAAGACCAGATGACTCTGCTCAATTATTTATAATCCCGTTATTTCATCCCCTGTTTGTATGCAAATCCATTTTGTTTTTGAGTAGAATATGGTCCCCTCTGCTGCTGGATAAAGGAACTGGAGGAACGGAAGGAAATCAGATTTTGTATCTCCCTTGGAGGCCTAAGTGTGTCATTGAGACAAGAGGGAAAGGGGTAGGGCAGGACCTTTGAAAGAATGACATAGCCTGAGGACACGACATAAACTGATTAGAACCAAATGGGTCCAAGATGGTGGATCAGTCGACTTCCACTAGACCTTGAGCCTCAGTATACGCTCACTGAACACATCAGCAAGCTAAGTGATACACCCACAGGTGCCATGACAGTTCCAAGACTGACCATAAGAATCAAAAAGTGGGCGGTGGCCCAGTTCCTAGAAATCCCCGCCCCTTCCTGAAATAGCTGGAATACTCCTCCCACTCATTAGACTATGAAATTACCCACCCCTATAAAAACTGACAACTCCATACCCTGGTGCCTTTTTCACCTTCTGAAATGGCCCACACTCTGTGGAGTGCGTTTCTCTCTAAATAAATGCACTTCTTACCTATCACTTTGTCTTTCACTGAATTCTTTCTGCGATGAGACATCAAGAACCTGAGCTTCATTAAGTCCCAAAACCAGGTCTGTGATCTCAGTTGGAAGACTGGGTTTTGGCTGTGTTTGAGTCCTGGCCGCATGGGTTCAAGTCCCAATCTGAGTTTTGACTGGGTTCAAGTCCCAGCACGTGGGCTCAAGTCCCAATCTGAGGTGCACGGTTTCATCATTAATACCTGCAATGAAGTATACTATGATCTAGGAACTGAGCTAGGTGCTTTTTCTTTTAATCATCACAGAACTATGAGTTTGGTTCATTTCTCCCATTTTAAAGAGTTTTGAGAGCTTTAATTACATATATATATTAATAAATATACACATTTGTACAGTTCTATGAGAGCCTGAATTTAGCTCTAGGAAATTGTAAAGAAAAAACTCTGGAGATTCATAGGAACTGGTTTTACACTTTACCTGTAAAAAACCTATTCTTTCTCTTTGGTTTTTGTCATGCTATTCCATGTTTTAGGAACATTTTTATTCACCTGACAGCAAGTATGGAAAATAGCATGCTAATGATAGTGGGGACACCGTGTATTGAAGGTGTATTGACTAAAGGTATATTAATTCAGAAATAATATTTGTAATTGTACAAAGTGTTATGACCATAAACCTGTTCTAATTGGTCTATTTTCCATTCTAAATGGTTGGTAGCGATGCCATATTAGTTTTTAAGTATTTAGACTGTCATCCTAATAATGGATCACAAATTCTGAGAACTGGAATGCATTTGAATTACACAAATTATGAAAGTTTTATATAAATGAAAGTTACTGACTTTTTCAAAATATAGAATTTATACATGTAACTAAGTCTTATTCCTTTCAGATATTATGTTTGAAAGGGTGTGTACTTAATCTAATGACAACATCATTATTCAAACTATGAAGCTCTACTCTTGCAATGATTTCATATCTCCAATACTCACAAATGTCTTATCTGAGTCTGAATTGAATTCGTAGAAACATCTAGAAATAATTCACATCCTATGTGTCAGAAAAGGGCATTTGAGTTAAGCATAAGGCAAGGCTCTAAAGAATAAAGATGGTTGTTCATCTGTGACTTGTAACATGAAATTGAGCAGGAAACTTAATCTCTGTTGACCTCAACTTGATCTTCTCAAAAATGAGAGATTTGGATTAAGTGACTTCATCAATTAGGCTTCCAACCTAAGTTTTACACAACTGAGTATTGCATTTTCCCACTGTTCGTTAGAGCATGGTATCCTGCGATAAAAATAATATTCTAAAATAAAACTTAAATGCTTTTGTATACTATTTAACATTTAAAAATATCAAATTGTAAGTAAAACATTCTACTTTTCCTTGATCCAAAATGGAAATACAATTTGATATAAAAATCAAGATTATTTAAAACTTGAGCCTCAAATTTAAGCGACAGCTGTATTGCTCAGCAATACAAAACTTTTATTCTTGCCAACCTAGCAACACATTCAGTCTCTGTAGGAACAGATATTTTGGCCAAAAAAAAATGTATAAGTTTCAACATTTTAATAAATTAATGACTCAAATTCTTCATAGAAGACTTTATGAGATAGTAAAAATCTGACCCATTCTGGTTTAATCAGAGCAGGAAATAACTTATTAATCTTACACATTAGAGTATTATACAGGTGCAATCAGCTATTGCAACTACAAATGCCTGGATGAAACAAAGAAGCCACACTTGTGTTGTTAGATCCTCGATTTTGTGTAATATTTTTAAAACAAGTATAGTTCTACTTGTTGCTTAGTTCTCTGTTGTAGTTGTACTGCATAGAAATATAATTGTAACATTATAGGCATAGATGATCAAAAAGTACTTGGAAATGTTTTCCTGTGTACCTAAAATATCTCCTTGGAAGTTCGTTACAAAGCTTATGTGCCTAATTATATATAAACAATTTAAATCCAGCTCATGTCCAAAAAATGACGAATTCTAAATTACTGTCATCACATTTAATGAAGATTAATTTTGTAGTA
Organism: Delphinapterus leucas; assembly: GCF_059928025.1. Classification (NCBI taxonomy): domain Eukaryota; kingdom Metazoa; phylum Chordata; class Mammalia; order Artiodactyla; family Monodontidae; genus Delphinapterus; species Delphinapterus leucas. Next base: position 23,266,764 of record NC_143136.1, on the reverse strand, counting down.
GTCATGTAAGAAAGTTTTCAAATGCATTTATATTAGTTATATGCATATAACAATTAATGTGCTAATTTCTTGTCAACACATTTAAGAAATTCAAAAAGATTTTTATCTATGTAACAAGTATGAGAAATTAGTTTCATGACTAGCTATATCTTAGTATCATCTAGGCAATAAGATATTCCAATTCATATAATTAACTATGACTGTATGTTTACAGATATAATAAAAATTACATATACATGCTAGCATAGGTCATTATGAAATATGACCTATTTTCTCATGCATATATTAATCAAGAAAAATGCGTTTTATATAAAGAATTAAAGCACAATCAGACCTTTGAATTTTTCTAAGGGGTTCACAGTTATGGTATTAAGGGAAATGTACTATTTTAATCTAATAGCATATAATAATTATTAGATTTAAAAATAATACAGTTGAAATTTGTAGTCTACACACACTTCATGGCCCAAAATCAAGTAGCCCAAGAATTTGTCATCTTTTTAATAGATTACATTTGCGAAATTGAATAGATAATCATCTTTAATCTGCCAGCTGATACTTCTTAATAGGATAATCCTTTAAGAGAAGTTGCAGTTCAACAGATGTGCAAATCAACCCAGAGCAAATAGCACACTGCTCTTGGAGATGGAGACTGCACTGTTGGCACTTGTGATAACGCTCAGTTATATTTATCTAAAATTTAATTTCAAACGATATTCACAGATGATTTATTCAAATCCAGTTGGTCTCAGAAGTATCTTTTCTCACTTGTAATATAATAGGAGTGAAAATAAAAATTATTTCAAATCATCTTCATGCAACATCCCCTACTATGCACTCTACCAGCAAAAGGAAAAAAAAAAAAATTGAAAAGAAGAAATAGTATAGTATTGGTATTATGAAAATCAACACTCTATAAATGTTTTGAAATAATGAGTTTGATAAATAGAATAATAGATATGCATTGGGAATAATATATATGCATTTAAGATCATGCCTTCTAACCAAGAATTATATTATTCTCTCGTATTTTTGTTTGTCTAATGGTGAAAATTATGTTAATTCAGTTGACAAATATTTAGTGTTAGCCTATTATCTGCCAGGTACTGTTCTAAATTCTGGGATTCAGCTATGAAGAGACCAGTAAGATTCTATTTACAAAGTAAATTGAAGCAATAGCCATGAATGTGCAAGTAATAAACTGGGAGTGTTGAAAACTATAAGTTAAACCGTTCCACGCATAATATGCTATAGGTGCCATCAGAGTGTGATTTGTAAAGAATATCCAGTAGCTGTATATGGAGCTGGAGAAAAAAGATGGGCACTTCTATAATGTTAACTACAACATTACCCATTTCTCTCCTCATGGACTCAGTTTAATTTTAAGTTTTGATCTTCTGTTATCCTTTCACTATGCCTTTCATAATGTTTGATTTGTTGCTTCATCCATGTGGCATTAGGAACCACTTATTCTTATCAGAATTTAGTTGTAATGATGGATGTTTCTGCTGCTTCTGCTTCAGCTTCTCTTTCTCCTTCTTCTAGTTGTTTCCTCCTCCCCCTTCCTCCATAGGTCCCTTCGCTTCATTTGTCTTATCTCTCCTTTCTTTTCTTCTTCCTCAAATACAAAGACCTGAGTTAACCATACTCCTCAATACATAATAAACAATTATCATTCGATTTTATTACTTTTCACCTTTCATGTTCCATCCCTACTCTCATTCCCTCTGACACTCCATGGAAGTTTTTAAATATCTTTGATATGTTTCCTTAGTTTACAAGTATCTTTGAAGAATATATAGAGTTACCTTATATACATATGTACCTAAGATTTTAAAAAACTTATTTTGTCATAAATTTCATTGTTTCTTGCTTTTTCATTCTATACTATGTTCTTAAGTTTTATCCATATTAATATATGTGAGAGTTTCTCTGGGGTATATACCCGGGGGAGGACTTGCTATGCCATAGAATGTATGTTATTTAATTTAATTAAGCATTTTCATATTGTTCCTCAGAATCACTATAACTAGTTAACAGTCCTTCAAGGAATCTCATTTTCAACATTTGGTAGTGCTGTGGACTGAATTGTATCCCCCCAAAATCCATATGTTGAAACCCTAACTTCCAATGTGACTGTATTTGGAGAAAGGGCTTTTAGGAAGTAATTAAATTTAGATGAGGTCATAAGGGTGGGGCCCTGATCCAATAGAATGAATAGTCATTTAAGAAGAGACATGTGCACACATGAGGAAAGATTATGAAGGCTCACAGCTAGAAAGCCACAGTCTGCAAGCCAGGAAGAGAGCCTTCAGCAGAACCTGACCATGCTGGCACCCTGATCTGGGACTTCTAGCCTCCAGAACTGTGAGAAATAAATTTCTGCTTTTGAAGCCACCTGGTCTATGGTATTTTGTTATGGCAGCCCAAGTAGACTAATACAGATAGTATTTAATTTTATAATTCTGCCAGTACAGTGGGCACTATATGCATTGCATTTCCCTACTTACTAGTAATGTTGAACATCTTTTTACATACTTGTCAGTCTTTCAGGCTTCCTCATCTGTGAACTAATTGCCTTTGCCCATTTTTTTTATTGGTTTTCCTTCCTCTTGGGACTTACAGATTTGCAATAATTATCTGAGTATTAATCTACTGTTAGTTTTGAATGTATATTTATCCCAAAGAGAAAAATATTTACTGATCTCATCTATGGGGTCTTTTACTAAATTGAAATCATTAAATGTCATAGAATCAAAGCTATTTTATTTTTTCTTAGTACTTTTTTTCCTTTGGGGGCATTGCTTGAGAATTTTATCATTATTAGGTCACAAAAACATTTTCCTGCATCTTCCTTTTTTAGCTTTATGTTGTTACCTTTCACATTTTAGGACTTTGATTCAAAGTGCAAGGAGTTGCTATCAGTTAGCATTTCTTCCAATAACAAACCAACCCAGAATCTTCCTGATTTATTGGAGTATTTGTTTCTTGTTCTCTTATGAGAGAGCTTCAGGTTGGCTCAGGCCTGATGTACTTTGCTGTGCTCCCGCTGAACTCCATGTGTCTTCTCATTCTGGACCCCAGGGCCTGTGTGTGGGACATGTTCACCTCCTACAGTAAGCATAGCTAGAAAGAAAAAGAAACACAGCAATCATATTTATATCTTCTTTTGAATGTGACAAATACTGTCTGCTTAATATCCCATTGTCCAAAGCATGTTCACAAGTTATAAGCAAGTCCAAAGCCACTTAGATGGGGGCATATACTATTATCACAGATTACAGAGACATGTCTTGGATAATGCCTAGGGATTTTTAACCTTATTACAGGAAAGAAATGCAAAGTTGGGAACAATAATTCAATGACTATAGTGGGAGATCCAACTTTATTTTCCTATCTATTGAGACATTTTTCCTGACACCATCAACTATACAGTTAAATCTGTGACGTCACTTCTATCATATATCAACCTCATATAGAGAAACAGTCTTTTCTGAATTCTTTTTTCTAATCTTTTGGTAACATTGTCTTTTTCTGAGTTGGTACAATTCTGTTTTTATTACTGGATGTTCTAGTATTACTTAATATATGAATGTGAAGCCACTCTTTGCTCTTCTTTTCCAAAAGTATCTATTGGGCTTCTTATCTCCTGGGATTTTTAGAGTTACCCTTTTAAAAATTTTAAATTGTATTATGTCAGAGAATATGGCCTGTATTAAGTTGATATCCTGTGGCCTCTAATATAGACAATTTGTTCAGTGTTCTTTGTGTAATCAAAAAGAATGCATATGTATATACACCTTATTAGGTCAAACATTTTTCTGGAATTTAGTTTGAGCTTATTTACTGGATATTCAAATAATTTATAACATTTATTTTGACTGCTTGAGCTCTCAGTTTCTAACATGGGTATAGTAAAAATCCTTAACCACAAGTATTAATTAATTTATCCTTATAATTCTATCAGTTTTGCTGCATATACCTTGAGGCCATGTTTTAGATACATATATTCATAATCATGATATCTACTTGATATTTTATCCCTTTTATCAGTCTGTAACATCATCTTTATGGTGATTTTGCCTTAAGTTCTATTTGGTCTTGTATTAAAAATCGGTACCCTGTTTTCTTTGGAGTTGTATTTTCCTGATAATCTTTCTTTCCATACCTTTACTTTTCACATTTTTGCTGGAATTTCATATTTGTTTTTTTTTATTTAATTTTTTGCTTTTTTCTTCAATCTAATATTTCTATCTTTGGAATGATGTATTTGCTTTACTTATAATAATGATTTTTTTTCTGCATTAATATGCATGCATAGAAAAATGTCTGTATTAGTCAGGATTCTCCAGAAAAACAGAACCAATAGGATGTGTGTTTGTATGTGTGTATATACAGCTTGAGTCCAAATGTAGTACAAAGGCAAAATTGCTTTATTCTCAGAGACTTCAGTCTATGTTTCTTACGACCTTCAACTGATTGGATGAGGCCCACCCACATTATGAAGGGTAATCTGCTTTACTCAAAGTCTACTAACTTAAATACTAATCATACAGAAATACCTTCACAGCAACATTTATACTGGTGTTTGATCAAAACAGGGTACCATGGCTACCATGGCCTAGTCAAGTTGACACATAAAATTAACTACAACAATTCTTTTCTGATACCCTCTGTCTCTTGTCTTTCTTTTGATGATATTAATTCTTTCAGGAAACACTTATTTTGCCCTATTCTAGATGCTAAGTATAGAGCAGTGTGTATATATATACATAATTCTATTCTCATGGAACTTACATTCTACTTAGGGGAGAAGGATCAGAGGAAGGTAGATGATAAACAACTAATAGAATCAACATTAACAAGTGGTGATAAGTGCTATTAAAAAAAATAAACCAGAATGGAGTGTAGTGAGGTGAAATATTACTTTATAGAGAATGTTCAGAGATAATGTCTCTATGAAGTGATAAATGAGAGCAGAGACTTGAAGGAAGTGAGGGAATAGATCAAGTGGTTATCAGAGGGAAGAGTGTTCTTGGCAGAGAGGACAGCAGTACAAAGTCTCTACGCTGGAACTATATTTATGTGTTTGAGGTTAGATGAGGAGAATTATGAGGGGTGATTCAAAATGTTACCCAAAGACCAGATCATGGATGGTGTTGGAGGCTATGGTCCCAACTCTGGTCTTTATTTTTAAGAAGGATTATTGTGAAAAATTATGTTAATTTTTAAAATGCATGCACATTCAGTGGGGTATGGGTAAATTAGTCTTGCTGAAAAAGAATAACACATGAAACTTAAAAGAGAGCCAATATGTTTGATCAAGTCAAAGAACAGTCAGTAAATTGGTTTGCTATTATTTATGGGTGATCAGATCACAGCAAAAATTGTTATCCTTATTTATGTTTAAAGACATGGTAAGACTTAAGTTCCTGACAACTGTGTGAAATATAGAAATCTAAATTCATCAGACACTGCTAATAGACAGCAATTGATATCATAATAATGAACAATTTCAGGAACTATAGTTACCTTTGCAACACTTTCTTCTTCTTTAAGAAGCTGATAAGATATTTATGTATATGAATATTGCTGAATGTTCTGTTGAGGAGGAGGTAGTTTATGGATTTGCTACTCTCCTCTCTCATATCAATAGATAATTCACTACTCATTACCACTATGGAAACTTATACAGATACATGTTGACAGTGATGGCATTTAGAGGTGCTTAACTTTTACTATTGTCAACCTGACAGCCATGTTAAAATTAAATTAGTTTGATTTGTTTTTAAGAATTTCCTTGAAGATATTTGCCTATATATACGCTTACATGAGGAAAGTGTTTCCACTTAAAGAAAATATGTATCAGTGAGAATTTGGGAGTATTTTGCTATACATTCTGTAATGGTGAAGTAATGGAAAAAGGGTACTTAGAGACCTCATCTCAACATGGGAGGCCTGGAGTAATAATATCCTGTATCTGTATAATGTTTTATCCATTTTAATGTCATTCATTTCACCAGCATATTTCTACCACTTAGTCCAGTGGGGTTTTCATTATCAAAAAGACTTCTCTTTTAACATGTTTTGTACTGGTTTTTATTGTGTGCTTGTTTGCCCTAGCTGACATCCAGTTTATTTTGAGACAGTTGAACTAGGTTTTATTTCCAGGTTTGTTACCTCCATTCTTCTGCCTAGATTCAAAGCATCCTGTAACTTTTCTCTGTTTTCTTTTCCTCCTGAAATCGTAGTCCCAATTAAACATTGCTACTTGTAAGAAAGCTTTAACCCAGCTTTGGAGTTTGGGACAGCCAACTGATCATAATCAATGATGAATATTGTGTTGACAGTATTACTTAATATCCCCATCATATCTCAGTCAATCAGATTAAAATATTGCCCTACTATTTTCAGTAATGAAGGTAAAATTTGTGTTAACAAAGCCATATTTGCTATAATTCAAAGTCAGTTAGCATTCTCATGTGATGAAATTATCAGAGATCCTCATTTTAAGTGTTGAATGATAAAATAAAGAGAGCATTATTCACTCTAAATTATAAATAATCCTCAAAAATCATTAAAAAGGGCATCTGTGAATACCAGTCATGAAAAGGTAATAACCGAAGGCAATTTGAAAATAAGTTAAATATGTAAGCATAAGACTTGTTCAAAAATCTCATACAATGGAATACGAAGTAACCATTAAAGTGTCATTAATGTATATATAATGAAGTACAAAGATAGTATTTCATAATACATAGTGAAGGTAAATGTAGTAACAAAATAGAGTATAGGATATAATTTCACAATGAGTAGATAGATAGATAGATAGATAGATAGATAAATAGATAGATAGGCAGATAAACAGAGAGATGGATGTTATACTGCTGATTCTCCACTGGCTCTGCCCCCCCACTCATCCATTCTATCTCTTCGCTACCCTCCTCCGTTCCCTGAGAAAGATGCTTGCCCATTGACTTATGTTCGGGATTGACCAATGAGAGGCATTGACAGGAGAGGAGAGAGCAGGAGGAGAGTTTGGAGCATTTATCCCTTCTGCTCCCACCTTGGATGCATTTGTAATGATGGCTGCATTGCTTGACAGCTATAGCTCCTGTCAGGCAGCCCCACTTCTAAGGCTCCAGTTCTTAGCCAGGTTCCACTTAGGTCATTTCCACTCTTTGCCCCTTCAAGTCTAGGGTAGGTAACAACTTCCCACTGCTCCTAGTTTATGTATTTATTTTCTTAAATTTTCCTCTATTTTTTCCCCTCTGTAAATGGTCCCTTCATTAATAAGCCTCTTTAAAATTTCTGTCTGAGCATGTGCTCCTTGTTTCCTGCCAAGACCCTAACTGATACAGATGCACATAAAGAGCCTGGCATTATAGCCACCAAAATGTGTACAGGAATTCTCTGTGAGGTGTTTTCCCTATGTTCTATGTAAATTTCTTAAAGTAAATATGTAATAATTGTTTAATACAAAAAAGGAAAAAGAATCTGTACATGAAAGAAATAAGAAATAACATGCAAATAAATTACCCTGCTATGAAACAGTGAAGAGCTGGTATCTTTTGAACTTCTTATTGTTGTTGGCCAGATTAATCATAATGATCTTTCCTACCCATCTCCTCCCAACGTGAGACAGCAAGAAAGGAGGGAAAGGGCAAATAAATATGATTCATCTGAAGCCAAGAAAAAGGTGACACATATCTAAGAGAGGTTAACACTTAAACCCTCTAGTTTTCACTTTTGCATGGAGGAAAGAGACCTAGAATATTCCTAGGCCCTCTCTACTCCATCTCTGACCCTCCCTCCCATCTCCCTCTGCGAAAGGGGTGTCTTGCCTAACTGAAGAGGTCAGAAGGAACTGACCAAGTCCCACTGAATAGTTTCTCCAGTGATCCTCTCCTTGGGAAAGTCTGTCCTCTGATCACGCAGTTTCTTGCATCCATTGCTGCCAGCAGACTACTCCAATAGCAGAAGCCAGAGTTTTTACAACTGCCAGTAATTGGCTGGCAGAGCTAATTATTTATGGAAAGTATTAGGACACTGCTGAGGCTGAATATTCATGTCATATTTTAAAATTCACCCTTATCACATTGAAGGTGATATTTTTATCTCCATCCCTATAATTCCTGTGTCTGTTCCTCAGGTGGTTCCGAACTGGAGTAGATAGGAAAGGGTATTTTACTGCTGTTCAGACCACAATAATATTCAGAGTCCTTTTATATGCCCACAGGATGCATTATTTTTTAAGATGTATATTTTTGGTTATTCTAAATGTTTTATGTGATTATTACTGACATATTCAAAAAAGCAATATGAAAAATATATAAAATAAAAATAAATCATATGAAATCATATAAATCAGAGTTTAAAATTTTTATATTTCTCATGAAATTCCATGTAAAATTACTATATATAATTATATGTATAACGTAGAATTACTATATATTACTAAATATAGTAAAAATACTATATATGTGTATATATAGCGTGTTACACTATATTTCTATCCTAATGATCTACTACATCCAACCTTATGTCCTACAGTGTTCTAATAATACAGTTATTTTACAGTTTATATTGGGCCTTTTTCATTCTAATTGCATACAGAGGCAGTAGAGAAGTTAAGAACAACAGCCTCCAGAGTGACAGAGATGCCATGATTGGTTTTAAATCCAGATTCTACCACGTATTAGTTCTCTAACCTTGAGCATGTTCCTTAATCATTCTATGCCTAAATTTCCTCCTCTATAAAATGAGGATAACAAAACACAGTACCTGTTATTTTTTTGTGAGCATTGATGAGATAATCCATATAAACATGGTAAAAAGGTTTACGTCTCTGTCCTCCCATATTTACATTCCAGTGGGAGAAGCAGAAAATTAACTCTTTGTCTCTCTATCTCTGTCTCTATCCTTGTCTCTCTCTTTATGCCCCCCCGCCTCTCTCTCTCTCTCTCTCTCTCTCTCTCTCTCACACACACACACACACACACACGCACACAGGCATGCATAAATGGTATAAGAAAAATAAAGCTATGGTAAGTGTATAGAGTGAAAGGGTGTGGTGTTGCTATTTCAGAAAAGATTTTCAGGAAAGATCTCTGAGAAAGGACAACCTGCATGAAGTGAGGATGTAAGTCATGCACACGTCTTGGGAAAGAACATTCTAGGAGGAAGACTCCAAGTAGACAGACCTTGAGTTAGAATAATGTTGAGAAGATCCACATTAACTAGAGCAAAATGAATAAGGAAAATGAATAAGAGATTGGCATGAGATGACTTTGGAGAGATAAGCAAGAGTTAGACCATGAAGGGTCTCATAGGCCATGGTACAGAGATTGAATATTAGTTGACTATAATGTGAAAACAGTGGACAGTTTTTAGCAGTGAGGTAATGAAATTTGATCTACATTAGAAGAAGCCAACAATAAACAAGTTGACAACCATGTAGACAAACACACTCTATTCAGGGCAAGGATATATTAGTAGACTATATACTCCCCTCCGTTGATTTTCCTTTCAATTGACTTGTCAGTTCTACACTATACTGATTGTTTTTCTTTATAATATATTTTATTGTTAGGTAAATTGAGTACCATTTAATTAATATCATTTTTCAAGACTTCTTAATTATGCAGGTTCATTGATTAATGTATTAGTTAAGATGCTTTTGGCTATAAGTATCAAAAACCCCAACTGGAACTGACAAGAAGCAATCTTGTTATGTCACATAAAAGAAAGTCCACAGGTGGGGCAGATTTCAGATTTGATTGATTCGGCAAATCTAAAATATTTTCATGGAGTCAGTTTCTTTCTTTCTCTTGGTTCTGTCATCCTGATGTTGGCAGCAAGATGGCTCTTACACCTCCACAGATCATACTGTAACAAGACAACATCGAGGGGAAGTGGTGAGACTGTCTCTTCCTCTGGCTTTCAGAAGGGAGGGAACTGTTTCTTAAAGTCCCCAGGTAGACTTCCCTCATGTCTTTTGGGCCAGGATGGGGACATATGCCCATCTCAGAGCGAGGCCCTAGAAAGGGGAATCGTTACTTTTATACCAGGCAGTGGTGTCAGCTTCCCCTGGGGCACACAGCTGTGTGTGTGTGTGTGTGTGTGTGTGTGTGTGTGTGTTTGGGGAGAGAGGAAGAAAGGGAGGGACGGAAGGCAAGGAGAAAGGAAAGGAACTAGGCAGTAGGGAAACATCACTAACCACTAGAACGACATAAAAGAAACTCAGCAGGCAGAGAGTATACACTCCTGGAATTGTTTGGGGGGAAGCTGGAGGAACATTACTTTGAAAAGGAAGGAGAAAACTAAAGCATTAGAAAGGATTTTAAGTAATGCAGTGACTGGAGAACTTTATTACCAGGACAGCCCACAGAAGGAAATTGATTTTATATTCTAACCCTAAAACACAATCTTAAGCATGCATATATATAATGTATATTATATATTTACATATAAATATGTATAAATAGATATTTTCTGTTATATCATTTTTAATGCTGCACTACATTACTTTCATGACCCACTTATGGGTTTCAAGCTGCAATTTGGAAAATCCTGGTCTAGTCGATCTCTCAAGCCAGTGTCTAAAACACCTCAAAATGCATAATAATCTTCCTCATGGTGGTAATTTTTTGTTTCAGATTTATATAATGAGTGGTAGCTTGATTCGCCTCTTTATTTATTATATACTCTGTGTGGCTTGCGCAGGAGTTGGTCTGAGGAAAGGTACGCTGGGTGACATTGCCTGAGAACAAAGGGAATCACCCCACCACCACCACCAGTCCGTTTGAACTCTCGGTACCTACAAATCTCTAAAGGACATGTTGCTACTGGTGGGAAATCAAAACAGTGGGAAACTGACAACGCAGCCTGAGCAAGTGTTGTTACCCCAAATGCAGCTTACTTCACCAGAGCAATTTTGCCTTTGGGACATGAAAATTAAACATTTCATGTCATTTTTAAAATTAAATAATCATGGTTTTGTAAGATGTGTTCCCATTTCTCCTATTGGTGGTTTCTAGAAACACCTATCTTTTTGTAGGTTAGAACACTGAGTAAATTCTCATGTGAAATAAGATGCTTAGAAAAGAGCTAACTATATCATGTAATTCATAATTCAGTAATTCTTAGGTATTTATGACTATATTGTAAAAGTTATTATTTCCTGGACTATAATAGTATCTGAGATATAAATCAATCTATTTATTTGATGCTGACCAATATGGTTTAATTTTGTGCCTTAAAGAGGCACATTTTGTATTAAGAAAGATTCAGGTTCATAATTTGACTCTTTTATTCTAAGGAAGTAAATTAGGTTTCAAAATGTTGAGCTTAGAAGTGAGTTGGTGAATGTTTATCTTAACTTTCTTTTGAGCATTTCTGTCCAAAAAAACAGGCAGTATTTTGCATTTTGGTCATTTTTCTTTTGCTGAGATAATGAGGGTGGGACTCTACAACTACAGGCAATTGCTTTGAGCTCTAAGCACTTTGAAGAGATTAGCCCCATTGGTATTCTCTTCATTTTTGGGAGAGAAATGCTGCTTTCCTCTGAGTATAGGAAGACGGACAGTTATTGAATAGAAACTGCTTTTGTCTAGCCGATAGTATGGTATTAAACATTCTCTTCTCAAAGACATATATGCAACATGAGAAAGTTCTCTAAGACGACTGGGAGCCTCATTACACTGACTTGTTAATTTTGTCTGAACCTGCAAAGTTTTTTTTTTGGTATGATTTGCCTAGAATATATCCTTAAAGGGGTTCGAGCCTGGATGGTATTGTTGTTATTAAGCTAGCCAACTTGGTAATGAACAAGTTAATTATCCTGGGGATAAAAGGGGAAAAATGGCATGATTTCTGCCAGCAATACAATGAAGAAGGTACAAATGAACTATTTGGAGGTCTGCCTACCCAGTAGGACTTAGCTGGACAGTGACTTGTCTCTCCTGTGGGAGTTTAATCAAAGTTATCTCTCTTTGATTTAAAAATGTCACACTTTGCTAGAAGTCAGATGAAACCATATAAATTATGTTATTGCTGTTTCATAGAGGTTCAATTAGCAAAAATCTCAATTCAAATGACTTTTCTGTATTAAAAAGTATCTCCTGTGGGAGAGGGATATATATATATATATATATATATATACACACACACATACATGTGTATATTTATGCATTTATATATGTATATATATATGTGTGTGTGTGTGTATATTTTTAACTTTGGTGCTGCAGTTCTCTCCAGTGTCTGGCTTAAATACAAGAGCTTCATCTACTGATTAGTTTGCTCCTGCAGACAATCAGATACTGAAACCTTTTGAAAGTCATCATATCCTTCCCTTTCTGAAAGCATCCTTGAAGTTCAGCAGCTTAGCAAGTTTTTGCTGCCTTTGTGCTTCTTGCTGTGTTATAGATACATAAAAAGGAATATTACTTTCATTTGGAGAAGGTGATAAAAACCTGTGTTTAGGGGACAAGGTTATCATCAAATAAGCCTTTTATTTATGCTATTCAGACTGCCTATCTTCAGGATATCACAAGTATCAATCAATTTCAGGTCAACTGGATGTGTGAAAGAGAAGTGGCATTCTCTAAGCTCATGATTATATCCTGTGGTTTGTAAGAGTAAATGTGATTATGTGACATGTTTCTGTACCCTCTTTGGTCTTATTGCCTGTGCACTTGAGATAATCTACGTGTGCAAACTCTAAGAACTAGTTTACTGGGAAAGGACCTCTGATATAATTCTGTTCATTTCTTCAGAGTTTTAGAAATTAAAAACTCTTACCACTTCCATCCCTACAATTTCATAATTATAGTCCCAATATCATCATCAAAGATCCTGGGCAGGCTCCCACATGGCACTGGGATGGAGAAATAAGGATGGATATGGGATTTCCTGAAAGATTTCTAGGGTCAGAAAATTGCTATTCTGCCTTTATCTCCAGGAGCACCTTACAGGATCTCAATATTTTGTGACTCCTTAGCCCTTGAAACTAGACTCAATGAGATTTTTCCAAGACTAATACAGCTTTCAAGGTAATGAGGTAAGGTAAAAAAAAAAAAAAAAAATTCTAATTTACAGGTATGGTCACTTTTACTTGGGGCTACCACTTTACTTATGTTGGACCTTAATTATGACAGTAAAAACTTGAAAGAACAGTGTTTGGTTCCTTTACACTGAGATAGGTTGTTTAAGGTGCTCAGAATGTCAAAGCTCTCCTTTTTCAGTGTACTTTTCTCTAATTTTCAAAGTGTATTTTGTTGCATTTTGCTAAGTTATTTGCATTTCCCTTGTACAGATACTAGCATTTCAATAAATATTTGTTGATTGATAACTACACAGCAAACATTTAATGAGAGCCTTTGACCCTCATCATTATCAGTGCTTTTTCATGAGCTTTTCAGATAATTTCTGAAAAGCACCCATTAAACTCTTTTAAAGTTTACATTTGAGCATATTTTTCAGCAACTTTGCTCTACTATTAAAGAAGAACTTTGGCTCCTTGCACTAAGAAAGTGTACTGGCAAATTAGATCTACTCCTATGTTGTAAAAAGATTTTTATTATGTTTCATAGATTCAGTGATTTCATAAATTGCTAGTTGAAGAAGGAGGTTTAAAGATATTGATTTACAACTGATACCAGTGTATGAAGTGTTACTGAAATTCTTTAAGAACAATAAATAAATAAATAGAATATATTTATGTAAAAAGTTATTAATGTTGAAAAAGATCATTTAATGTTACCTGCAGGTATTAGTTAGTATAATGATAAGTGATGAAAAATATCAATCCAAAAATCAATGGCTTAACCCAAAAATGTTGACTTCTCACTCACGTGGATCCAATGTGAGGGAGGCTCTGCTCCATGCAGCCATGGCCCAGGCTGACAAAGGCTCTTCCATTTTTACCACACAGTTTCCAAGGTCACTCTGGGTATCAATATCTAACCAATACACAAGAGAAGAGAGGGAAGAAAGGAAGCCTGCTCCTTAGTCACCTTTGCAGAGATATAAAAGAAATATTTTCTACCACCAAGAGCAAAGGGCCAAAATCATTATTCACTTCATTCAGTTGGCAAGAACTAGTCTAATGGCCCTGCCTAGATTCAACGGGAACTGAGAACTGTATTCCCTGACGTAGCAACCATTTTCTAACAACTCTACTCTGTGGAAGGGAGTATGAATCTTTGGTGGGGAACCAACAGTATCTACCATGCTGTATCGGTTACTATTCTTGGGTTGTAATTAAAAACTGATTCTGCTAATTTAGCTAAGAAAGGAGTGGATTAGAAGAGCATGATGCAGTTTGCAGAATCCAAAAGAAAGAAAGGTTAAAGTTAACAGCCAAGCCTCAGAAAATCCTGGCATCAGAGAAGCTGCAAAGACAACAGGAATTAGATTAATGAACATGGTCTTCAGAGTACTGTCAGTAAGATAAGATGGCTCCAACCTCTTTCAGCCCAGGTGTTAATCCAGTCAAGATTCAGGAAGAATCTTTGAGGGAAAGAACATCTGATTAGCTGGTCACTTTCCCTCCCCTTGACTAGTGGAGAGTTGGGTATCTGGATTAACTGTCTCCCAAGATTGTATTCAGTAGGGAACAGGAAGATCCCCCAAGCCAAGACAACATATGGGTACTGTCAGAGGAAGAGGTGATAGAGGATAGGCAGATCAAACAATATATATGCTCTTTAAAACTCAGAAATTCCAGACTACTTTATGTTTGATAAATTCAAAGGAAAGAAACAGTTTCTGATCCAAGTAACTAAGAGAAATAACTAATAAATCAATATGCAAAGTCTAATAAAGGATTTCATTATCTATTGGTTACAAAATCCTTCTCCTTTTTTGTAGTAATTTGATGATCTTAGAAAAACTCGTGGATCTCTCTGAAGCTAAGTTTCTTTTTCTATAAAATTGCATATGAGGACATTTTTTGTCATGTGAGGCAGTGGTGGTTGGGTGTGGGGATTCTTGGGCTGCAATCAATGGAAACTGGGGGGTGATGAGGAAATAGAAATGAGAGTTGATGTATTTGTTATTTTATATGTAGTGATTCCTTGGAATATTCCATAATAAAGAAGATGATTACTGTTTACAAATAAATTTATATTTTGCCAAGGAGATATTAGGATATATTCATTTGTATTTCACCGAGAAATACATTTTTTTTAACCTGTGTTTCTAGGGTGGCTCCAGATTACATATAGGTTTATTAAAGACTTTTTTTTGATGACAGTGTGTACAAATTCCCCACCAAAGAACTGAGGGTTAAAATGGATCAAAATAAACAATATCTAAGTGGATATATTTTAAAATATTCTGAAGGATAAGAAGTTGTAAAAAAAATATAGTATTACTAGAGTTAAAATTGCTATAAATAGTTATCCCTAAAAATGAATGCAAGGTTTGAAAATTGCAATACAGACCTGTGGAAAATAGTAAAAATTACAATGAAAAAAAAAAATCCTCCAAACAGAGCTTAGTATGCCCTGTTATCATTTCACTCTACCCTGTGGTTGTAGTTTTCAAAGTAGGCTACTAAGTTGTCTTTCAAAGGTTTATTTTAGCAAATGGCTCTTCCATCTATGCACAAAGAAAGTAAAATAACCCTATAATTTTGTGGATTTTTAAAAGGTTCGCTAAGAAAAAGATTCTTCTCCTTTTCCTTTGATTCCAAAGAATGTACAGTTTGTACATTCTTTTCCTTTGGGAGCTCAATAAGACAATCTTCCCCTGAATCTTTCTTCAAGTGTCTCATATTACAATAGAAGTACAGTAATGGTCAATTTTTTTTAAAGCTTTCTGAGCTTGCTTGCTCTCCCCTGAGACTCTAGCGGAATTTATTTTATGTGTGTGTGTTTATACATATGTTTTTATAAAAAGAGTACTTACCAAAAAAAAGAGTATTTTCCCTTGATGTTACAGTAGTTTTTCTAGACATTATTAGCAGATCATTGGGGTGGAATTTTATGCTAGATTATTATTTTTTTAATTTCTATTTGTGGAATGTCTCTTATTTGTTTTTAATTAGGGCTAAACCCTAACTCCAGGAATGCACATAAATATGGAACAATTATTAGAAAATTAATAAAGGTCTAATTTTAAGGTTAATGTTTGAAATGACACCCTGTTAATGGCAACTTTTAGTATGTGAGCTTATTATGTTTATATAAGATCTAAAACTATCTTTCTTGCCAAGGGATATGAAGTTATTGTCCTATTAGACATGTATATCCTATTTTCTGTAAAAAGAAGCATCATTCACACCATTGCCTAAGCTCAAAACCCCTGAATTTTTAAAAAATTCTTTTCCCTAACATATGGACTGTCACCAAGGGCTATTTTGCTTGAGAAATAGCTGCAAAATCTTATCCCCTAGAATTGTCTTTAAAAAGACTGACCTGATCATGGCAGTTTCCTTTTTTTAAATCCTTGTTGGGAGCTGCTGTTCTACCAGCCATTTCTTTACTCAGGATTCAACATCTTTGCTCTGTGAATTCCTGTCTTCCCCTTTTCTGTGTAGAAAACCCTGATTCATTCTTTAATGATATAGCACTTTCTCTAATATCATTCCCTCACTTCTACTCCTCAACTCCATCTCTCCTGCAGAATAGGTTTCTTCTTCATCCGTGTTCTTATTGCACTTTGTACAATCTCTATTGCTCATCAAATTGCATTAGCATTAAGTTGTGTTTCACGTGTCTCCCTTGCAGAATTGAACTCCCAGAGAAAGGGATACTTGTTCACCCTTGTGTTCCACATCTCTGATGTTGTGCCTGGCTTATTGTGGGTGCCAATAAATGTTTATGGATTTACTCTGAAGCTGATTTTGTGCTGAAATAAATATGGTTAGAGCAGAAAGAATTCTAGCACTATCTGTGGACTGAGACATTTGCATATAATAATTAAGTTTACATATAACAATTAGATTATAAAGTTTATAATCATGATTGCAAAATCTGAAGCATGAAGGCACTGAGATTTCAATTTCTGAGCTCCTCACTCAGCCTGCCCTAAAGAGAAGTGGAAGTTTATGTACCTCAGAAAGTCAGATCATTGAAAATGCAGTAAGAATTATGCCAAAGGAAGGTCTTTTGTCCAAAAAAAAGCTGCTTATGGAAGTTTTGTGTTGATGCATTTATGGTAAGACTAAATATTAGTATTGTGGTTTTTTGACTATTGATTATATTTCTGCTAGTGTCAAATTAACATTACAATGAGGTTTAATAATAATTCATAAAAACAGTGAACTTCTTCCTGTAAGCAGAAATTTCATATGACTTAACAATAAATTTCTAATTATAGAGATAATGTTCGAGATAAATTTAAGTGAAAAAAAACAGGATATAGATAAAACAGGATATAGATATGTGTATCTCCCAATTTTGTAAAGCATACATATGTAATATATATACTATTATATAAAGTATATATATCACATATACTTCAGTATATATGCTTAATATGTAAGTATTAAGTATATACATATATATTATATATATTTGTGTATATATATATATATAATATATGTGTATATATATATATTTACATATACACATGATGCAGAAGAAGAAACCAAGGAAACACAGGTGGTTATCTTTTCAAAATTTTCTATAATGGTCATTTTTAATTTTTATTACCCATAAAAATCTTATTTAGAAAAATGTTTCTTAGTCTAATCTAATTAGATCTAATTAGGATATTTTTGGAATAAAAAATTCTGGTTCGACTGCATTGCTTTAGACAAGAGATGTTGGGTTTCCGCAAACACTGTAGTATATTTTTATAATAAACCAATCTAGGAAATTGGAATGTAAGAGTCTTATGGTTGCTACATCATGTAGTTTGTGAAATAATGAAAGTGATGGTAATCAATGTAGAAAACTGCATATATAGAATTGGAAACAGTTGCTAATACACAGGTGGTTGAACAAAAAATAATATGGCTCTGGTTCAGCACTCTCATGGCTAAAGGAACATCTGGATGTGTGTGTTTTATCCCAAAGCTAGAACTTGCTAACAAAAAATAAAATCAAGAAATTTCTTGAGTGAATAGAGTTGAATCAAAAAATGTTTTTCCAGGTGATCTTTAAGTTCACATTGCTTTTGAATGTCTATAAAGTAATGAGGCTGAGTCATATGAGTCATGCGTGAAAATATGTTGCTTACAGATATTTTACAGGTATGTCACATTGCATATACAACTAAGTTTATTTTATAGCACATGTAGGCTTTTTTAGTATTAAATATTTCTAATTTCTAATGACCAGTATCTAAACTTAAACATTCTTACATAAATATTTTGATGATTTTATTAATAGAAAACATTTTCTGGAAATTTATTCTTCTGAAAGTCCTTCTTCTAGAAGTGCTATTTATCATATATAAAATGTAAATAAAAGCACAGCTGTGTCTGTCATATAGTGGAATGCTTATAAATTTTTCATTTGACTTATGAACATTTTTTCTTTTATGAACTAAGATGACCTACCATGCTTTCCTTCTTATGCTTCCACCAAAACAAACAACAAAACTAGATACACAACAAGATATTACAGCTATAGTATCTGAATAATGAAAATATTTCCAAGCTCCAATCACTTGCTTATTCTAGAAACTTTTACTAAAACAAAACTTAAATGTATAAGGTACAGCTATAGTATCTGAATAATGAAAATATTTCCAAGCTCCAATCACTTGCTTATTCTAGAAACTTTTACTAAAACAAAACTTAAATGTATAAGGCCAAAAAAAAAAAAAATCTAGTCCCTAGGGATTTGTTGTAATAGCATTTGGTCTTCACCATTTGCAGAATTAGGAGGAACAGATGGACCTGCATTCAAAAAGAACCCATTCTCTGGTAATGCTTTTATAACCTGCATTGTTTCCCTTGAGTTTTGTGCTACTAGTTTGTATAATTATTTTTTCCTATTTGGCCGTAATATTGTGAGCATACGAAATGGGCAATATGTCAGGAATGATTAGGCCCCATAGTGCTGAAACCTCAGTGGATAAACTGCCTCTTTTATAGAAGCCAATTCATTACCTGTAGACCTGTCAGTTTTACTTAGTAAAGGCCATCTGTTTGTAGCCACCTCTTTTCCCAGAGGAGCAATTCCTCTTCCATGAAGAACTGCTCCATGATGTCAAAACACCTTTCTCCATAAAATGGCCTCTCGTCTTCTCTTCACTTCTTTCTATTCCTTCGAAACTGGGTTATTTATTACAGAACCAGCAAAGGTGGCTCTGGCTAACTTAAGAGGTAAAATAAAATGAATCTGATAGACAATGCCCTCAACTGAATAGGTATATAATGAATGTGCTTGGATGGATGTGTGGCTACAGGAAGCTTTCTCATGGACAATATCACAAAATATTACACGTACCTGTGACTCTGAGTTTATCAGCAGCAGTAAGCGAACTGGTGTTCGTCAACCACATACAACTGGTATATTTCGATTTCAACTTAATTTGAACTCAATGAGGAACACTATAACTGACAAAAATGGTTTCATGGGCCTAGAATTTAACAGTTTTTATTTTTCAGAAAATTACACAATTGATGTTAGAGTAGTTCAGATATTACTAGGCCACTTAGGGTTAGCAATTATTTAGAAAGAGACTATCAATTTTATATAAATCCCCCTAGATAAATAGCATGGAGATATATAAAGTTACACAGATAAATAATGTTCTGCATCCTCCACCCCCCATCTCATGACAAACTAATATCAGTTTTACTAAATATGAAGATATATTTAAAAGCACCAGCGACTACCATACCTACATCACCTATAGTTGGAGAGTAATTCAGAGGGATATTAGGAATTTACCCAGCAGGTTGTGCTCAAGTTTATATGTTTTGTACACATATTGCAGGAAGAATGAAACGGGCCTGACATTTATGCATATTTCATACTATTTAGGGAATTTGTCCAGAGCAGAGTGGGAATTTTTTTGTTCTAATCCTCCTTTCTTTTTTTTTTTTGCGGTACGCGGGCCTCTCACTGCCATGACCTCTCCGGTTGCAGAGCACAGGCTATGGACGCGCAGGCCCAGCGGCCATGGCTCACGGGCCCAGCTGCTCCATGGCACGCGGGATCCTCCCGGACCGGGGCACGAACCCGTGTCCCCTGCATCGGCAGGCGGACTTTCAACCACTGCACCACCAGGGAAGCCCTAATCCTCCTTTCTTATATGATGCCGCAGTGGTCTGCAGTGAGTTGATAGGTAATGGATGCAGTATTTCAGTTAAAAGAACAGTTGATCATAAAAATTACCCAGAACTCAGAATTAGTATGTAGTCCTGTTATGATCCCTGGAATAGCATTCAGGGTTCATTTATTCCCAAGATAAGTTTCAAAAAGCTATAAATAGATTATACTGTTCTTCCAATTTAATTACCAACAAATTCTTTCTGAGAAGTCAGCATTCATGCTCCCACTAAATGACAAGTTAATACAGTAAGAACAAGGTAGCATTCAGAAACCACCATGCACTGTAGCATATAGAATAATCACAGAAGTAAGGCAAAGAATGTCTGGATACACAGAGGCAGACCAACCAAACACATATTACAGTAGTAAGGTATAAATTGTGAATGGTGTCTTGCAGTGTGGGCCCTGATGGTGGTTCCAGAATTAGACTTTTCTTATATCTAAAGAACTTTTCTGGAATAATTAATAATTCAGGTTGAATGTGAAAGTTCTAATATTGTGCCAGTGCAAAATGAGTTTTGATCTTTGCCTAGCCTAAACTCAAACCAAACCTACCTGGGGCCATTTTGGCCTTGAATGGATTTCATTAAAAAAATGGTGTTTTCTCTCAGTTGAAGTCATCCCTGATTGGTTTAGTTAACAGTTGTACTAAAGATACAAGCACCCTGTTTTATTCAAAAGTAAAGATGACTTCTGGCTAATTTTACTTACTGAGCTTTAGTTTATCTTTTACAACTAAATTTAGAAAGAATTTCAGAAAAAAGGACATAAATATTGTTTGAAAGGGATTAAATTAGCAATAGTCAGAATATAGTTTCAAAGAGAACATCTGGGAAGGAGGAAAAGCAATAAATGTCAGCAGATGTAACAAGGGGGAATATCTAAAATGATAAATGTGATTTTTAGATTTTAAATTTGTATACTTATAACACATACCTCTCCCTAGTACTAAGCTGACAGAAGCATGTCAACTGAACATGATATAATGAGCAGAAGGAAGGGAAGTCACATTTCTTGGCTAAAGGAAATAGTGCAGAATAGAGGCCTGTGATTTGACATGGCAGCAGGTATAATGTGCTTTCTCTATTAAGGTGATCCCAAGGGAGGTTTTAACATAGCTTCCGGTTTTATAAGCCGTCTTTTTTTTTTTTTATCAGTTCCTGACTCTGCTGGCTACCAATCCTGCTCTATGAACACAGGGAAGAAACCTAATGGAGGGGCATGCACAGCTTCTCCACTCACAGACCTTCTCTATAAAGGGCACAAGAATTGCTAGAGCATGGCTCTAGCTCCACATACTTTTCCTCTTTCCTCCCTCTACTTTTAACTTCCTTCCTTACACATCTAAGTTTGAATTTTACAAAACAAAAGGTCTTGTAATTCTCTGCCAATGTCACTTTCATAAGATGTAAAATTGCATATTTTAGACCAGGTAAATACCTGGTAGTCAAGCAGATGGGTTTAATTTTTGCATTAAAGTATAAAAAAGAGAAAATGTCTAAGGCGATCCTAATGTAGTCAAGTTTATGACAGAAAGCTTCTTGCATCATAGTGACTTGAAGTACTCTTTAGATGGCCTGTAAAATCAAAACTGCATGCTATTTAATTCCACCCGCCACCAACACGCACATGCTGCTATAGACACGAACTCATTGAGAACAAGAATTGAAAGGATGATTTGGAACCCTATGTTATCTAAGAAGTTTAATGGTCTTTAATCTTCTATATATCTTGCACTAGATTGATCATGGAGTAAAATGAATAGTTTATCTCTTTCTCTTTGTCCTTTCTACCTTTTACTGGAGATGAAAAAACTATAGCCAAAGAAGGGGGAAAAATAAAAATGGAGATTCTAGATATATTTTACACTAAATAATAAACTTCGTAGTTTTCAAGAGTTTGCTCATTTTATTATTCTTATATTTTTGAGACTACAGATAATTAGTTTCCTCATTTTAAAAGTAAACATACTGATAGTACACTGGACATTCACAAATATGGTCTATGTCTTTTCAGACAGTGTAATCTAAAATAGATGTGAATAATTAACAGACTATTTAACGGATAGGCTAATGTGTGCATTATACAACCAAGATTAAAAGATAATATGCCTTTTTTGCAGTTCTTTTTTCTGCTCAATGTCAGTGCTACAAGATGACTGACATGTGCATTATGTATATGTATTTCATGATAAGGATAAAAAAATCTTGAGTCAAAAGGCTCGGGGGTTTTTTGTTTGTTTATTTACTTTCAATCTTTTCACAGCTGCTACATAATTGTGTAAGCTGTCGGGATACAGATTTACAAGATGTATAAGTGTTAATGTGATATATTGGTACCAAGACTGAATCAAGTGTTCTAGTGATATCCAAAGAATGGATATTACAGCACTGGTTTGCCAACCACAAGTCACATAAAATATGCTAGTGTTCTATTTTGCTCTTTATTTCACTTTCACACGTGGTAAACATCTTCCTATGTTCCTTTTATCTAGATGATAAAATTGATGATTCCTGGTATATCATTTAAATAAAATTTGATCATGATTATCTGATATTAAAAGCTACCAAGGCTTATTTATGTCACAAAAATATATAGTTGAAACCTTTCCAAGTTTTATTGATAATGGTAACCACTGATTTCAACATAGTCTCTCTATAATTGCTAATCTTCAGTAACAGTTTACTGTTAACATAACTGGAATAGCTGGGCTTACCCATAACAGATTAATATTTAGACTCATTTCTTTTGTGTTACATAACAGCAAAAATGTAAGCATTTCTTTTTCACCCCACAATACTCTCAGGAAGAACTGCAGTACATTATAAGGCCAGCCATTGGTTGAATATTACTTGTCCATTTCTTAAGGGTGAATTTGCAACCAATTTCAGAGCCAAAAATGAAAGGGCATAATTTGATAAAAATCTTATTGCCTGATAGTTAGCAGACATCTGTCAGCAGTTTTGGTTTCTTTTAAAGGGCAGTACATGGCTGACTGATCTCATAGTAGGATTTATAAGTGTAATTATTGCCATATAATTCAACAAATCACTTTTATCACTGAAAACCTAAAGCTTTCAATTTTTTCTTTTTTTGCTTTTTAGTTGTTGAGTTCCTAGGGAGATAGGCCTCTGTAAAATGAATTTTAATTCCAATAGAAAGCCTTCAGTAAAATTTAAGTAATTTCATGACAAAATAGAAATAATGATTTCAAGTCTCTAAAAAAATTAGGTTTTGCTTTTGCATTTAGAATATTGCTATGGATATAAAAAATGTGGCAGCTGGACCTTTTAGAATCACATTGCTTATTAACATCAATAATTAGTTATATTTAAAGATTAAAAAAATTAATGTGCATAGCTGACTGACAGTTAAGGTAGATTTGCACACACACAAAATTGACTTATGCAAAGGCTGAAAAATGCTTCAAAAAGTGCTCATTGCAGAGGCAGCCCTGCTTTCTAAGCACATTCTACTGTAATCCAGCATGTACAGACAGTTCAAGAAAATAACCTTTCTGAGCTGGGATCCACCTCTCTCATAAGGTTCTTCTCTGCATAAAATGAGAAATTTTATGTAAATTAGTGAGTACAATTCCTGCTACATAATATGCACCTGATAACTTATGGTTATTGCAGAAAAGCTTATTTCTTAGTTACTGAGTGGACATACTTTGCATTTGGAAATGAGAATACTAATTTGGGGTAAAATAAGAGAAAGAACAATACATAGTAGCACAAACCAATGTAACTATATTCAAGGCCCCTAACTTAATTCCTATCTGATAAAAAGAGTTTACAGGAAGCTTGATAGCGAGATGAGATGATAGAAGAACCAGAGACATTACAAAGCCATTTTTCCTTAAACATCATGCAAATATAGAAAGAGCACATATATTATTTTATTCCAAAGGATGGGGAGCTCTGCCCGAACTGGAGAGGCCTGAGAAGTTTTCACAGAGCAAGCAAAATTTGCAGGATGGAGAGAGAGCAAATTAGTGGAGACATGACAAAAACTGCCTGTTTAATCCAGAACTGAGAGGCAAAGGGCTGCCTGAGGCAGATGTAGAGTTATATGGAAATCAGAGAGCAGCAGGACCTTACCATTCTTTATATTTAGAGTAGCCCTACCGTAGGTGTGCAACGCGATTACCCTTCAATCTTGTTTTTTCCTTCATATCAAATTTTACTTTTCTTCACTTTCTATTTATTTACTTTATAATCTTTTTCTATTTATTTAATTCACAGTCCCTCTCCCCAACTACATTGTGAGTTCTATTAAGGCAGAGTCCTTGTCTGTCTTCTTCAGCACTCTATTCAGACATACCTAGCATTATACCAGACAGATATAAAATAGTCAGTGTTCAAAAAACAAAAATTCAATCAATAAATTAGTGAATGTGAGCTGAAAATTAGAGGATTAATCCGTTTAAAAAAACTTATTGGATAAATTGTGGAATGACACTGTCAGGTATTAATCAGAGAAATCCATGCCACCTTCACCCCACCACACTGTCTTTCCCCATAGAACTGTTCTCAATGAGCTCTCTACTGCCACAGCAGTCATCATAGCTCACGATGAAGCTAGAGCATAAAGCATCCTACCTTTCAAGTTTAAGTCCATGTTCTAAGTGTAAGAGAAAGATGTTTGAGAATCTAATAATTTGGGGATTTTCTTTCCTCTAAGCTAAATAAAGAATCCACGGGCTGGGGAGAAAAGAAGAGAGGCTAAGAAAGGAAAAAACAAGTTACTGGGGATTGAGACCAATGCAGAGCAATGATTATGAAGTGGTTTAGTAAACTAGTACAAATTATATGACCAGGGAGTTAAATGACTCAGATGATTCAGTAGATGCCACCACGGAGGAATAACAGTGGTCAAGAACCACACAGCCTCCCTTCCATTGCAGTAAGATTACATCACATGTGCCACTTGGAAGAGAAGGGATGGATGGAGGGAATGAATGCGAAGTTGACTTAGTGTATTAAGAGTTGCCAAGATGCAGTTCTCCCTTAGGGGATGTAAAGAGCTCAATGCAGGAGTGTATGCAATACGCAAATAATTTCAATAGAAGATTTTCAAAGTTTATTCTCCTAGCAACGACTATGATGGGACACTATATGGGCACAAAGTAGTTATACCTTAAATGAATATGCAAGCATCAATATACATCCCCACAAACACACACAAAGTTCCAGTATATTTCTATTTTAATCCGTAAGACCCTTGTCTTGTTTTAAATATCTCTCAATTATTCCTTGACCTTGATTAAGTTGCTTAGCAGGTGAGAGGTAGGTATTATGTTTTAAGTTATCAGTATTTTATATTGGCATGTTAGTGTTGCAAATCACTGCAAAATGGGGGAAAAATCTTGGCAATCCAATCATATCATTTGTTCTGATTATGAGACCTAAGCACTCATCCATCCACCCATCATTCATTCAACAAATATTTGTCCCTTTTATAATAAAGCAAGAAATTTTCCAGAAATTTTCAGCAATTTAAGTTTATATTCCGTTGGCCAGATATAAGCAATATGCTTCCCCTACTTACGAGAGAGACTGGGAAAGAGTCTCTTCCATCGTCTATAGCAGGAGGTAACCAGGAAGAAGAGGATTGGCAACTGTCATGTAAACAACGATGTCTGACATAATACATAATAGAACCTCAGATTAAGACAAATCTGCCTAACCAAATCTTAGCTGTCTGTTTCTTTCAGAATACTCTTATGACTCCATATCTCTTAGCCTCTCCATTTTATACAAAGTACAAAATCATACTTTGAGTTATTTTCTGTAGCCCCACCTCTTCCTTTTTTATTATCAAAGTGCATTTTTCTCGATTTTCAGATTGTAGAGACTTTCAGAACATATGACTTTGAAAGCTGAGGCTCTATTTTAGCAACTCCTTCCAGAGCCTTAAGAAGCTCTAGTTATGAGACACTGAACAAGTCAGAGTGTCTGCCCTCCTATCTCTGCCCAGATCATTCCTTTTTTGTGCCTTCACTTCTCCCTGAATATCTGCCTCTCACCTAGCTCAACCTCTGACTTGACCACGTGAAACTGATTCAGTAAACCTGGAGAATGAGAGTCTGCAATTAGAATTTGAGAGGTACTGCCAGTAAAGCATTAATTAGACATGATATTAAGTATATTTGAAAGTATGATGAGGATCTATAGGGAAACTTATTCTTGTCCCGTACAGTCTTTCAAAGACATTGTGTATTCAGTCATTCAACACATTTTTATAAAGCACATACTGTGTGCCAAGCACTGTACAACAAAGAATGTGTCCCCTGTACTTAGTCTTTGTGTAGGCACAACCATAAAGGAACATCTGAAAATTAAGTCTGGATGCAATTATTTTAATTATCTCTGATTCTTCAAGTCAAATATCAAAACATTTGAAATTCCATATTTCAGAATACAAGGGGCTCATTGAACTAGATATCTGGATTTCTTAACATCTCAGAAACTAAACCTTCTTTTGTACCTAATCCACATAGAATATTTTTTCATATTCATAAAAATGCAAACTCTTTGCAAATGTAATGGTTCAGTCTTCAGAGGCAACATAGCTTTACCTCTCAGTCTCTCCTTAGCCTTGTATTTACCTGCTATGACCCTGAATACTAATTATAGGAATATTGAACTCCTTGGTCAACGTTGTTCAAATGTGAAAATCTGTTAATACAGCGAATCCCACACTGCTTAAATAACAAAGCTATCCTTGTAACTTGTCTTTTATTCATATCAGAGTCATCAACTAATTTCATAGTAATCACTCATTGATTCAAAGGTGGGATTGTTCATTTCTCTCTGTGCTTCATTTATAAGCAGGTTTTGAAAGTCTGGGTGTGGTTTAGGAGAAAATGAGTAGTATTTTATGCGTAGCAACATCTCTTGACCAAGAAAGAGCTCATATCTTTACACAAAAATCATGGCTTTTTCTCTTTTAGTCATATGAATCTTCACTTTCAGAACTAAGTCAATTCATATAATTACCTTGTATTGCTTAGATTTGTGTGATACCTCTCACAATGATCCTCTGTGACTCCTCCAAGCTTTTGGTTGGCGAATGACAGATTCACAGCTATTCTGCTTGTTAAATTAACATCAGAAAGCAGAATTTGCATCTGGCCACCAGGCCTTTACTCATCAAATCAGTGAATGGAACTAATGTGGAATAATAATGGGATAGCTGGCTTTTGAGAACAGAAACTAAAAGGGATTTTTATAAAGCATGCAGTTCACATTTTACAAAAGCCATTAAACACTGAATCTATCTTATTTTTCATGTCAGCTAAGGTTATCATTGTCTTTTCTAGGACATTCATGATTCTCATACTACAAGTAATGTTGAGAACTTTTTCATAACCATTTTAAATGCCAGTCATGTAAACAGTGTTTCTTGTCTTTGGATAAAATCCTATACTCTACCTGTGCATTTTGCACATTTTATAAATATAAGCTTGAATTGGAGAATTTTTTTAAGACTACAGTGAAATGTGATCCTAGGAGACTATCACAAAAACAGCAAATGCTACATATGAATTTTCTATATTGAATGCATAAACATCTTTTTACATTTTTTTCTCCATGATATTTTGATAGAGTGATTGAAAATACTCCAGGGAAGAGAGAGGTTTTTAAGAGGTTCTTTTAAAAAATCAACTTAATTATACAGTTAACTCCTCTACATGTATATTAATGTGACTATTTAAAGTAGATGTGTGTTTCTCTTTCTATCAAAAATTGAGCTCACATAGTTTATCTTTTGAATTATTGCAACTACCAATAATCCCCTTGAAGAACTAGATAATACCACTTAGAATTTTCACAAATTCAGATTTTATAGTTGGAAATAATAGAATGATTAAGAATTTTAATTGAGTGAACCAACCTTCAAAATGACCACCCTCTCCTAAAATTATCTTGTTTCCCTGTTTTACATTATTTTTTTTCTACCTTGATTTGTGCGTGTAGATATAAGCAATCTCAGTCTCTAAACATTCATACCACTGTGTCACTGGAATTTTCTCCAGGTCTCTTCTCTGTGTCTATCTCAATACAGACAGCTTATGGTACTCCTCTCAGACTAAAGGTAGATAACAAAATTTATAAAAAATATGAGTGGGACCTTTGCAGACTTCCTCTCTTCCTCATTTGCCAGATTGCATAGTTTGCTTTTGAATTTATCTAGGAGATATGGTTTGAAAATTTTAGAGCAGTGTGCATCAATTTTTTTCCTCATGTATGCCTGAACATTTTGAAAAATAGTATATATTCTCTCACAAAGTTGATATCTAAAATTGTTTCATAAAATTAAGTAATCACAGAGGATATTATCTCCCAACATGTTGTATATTGTAGTTGTGCTATTAATATATTTTTGCCAAAAACTTACAGCTGCAACTACTATTATTCAATTAAATTACTGAGTTTATGGTAAATGGTAAAAAAACAGTCTTTATTATCAAACCAATCAGCCGAATCAAACTAACTTCATTATCAACTCAAATAAAAATGTGATATCCATGCTTAAGATCACCTCTTCTGAATTCTAGACAGGAAGATAAAATGATAAAACAGTAAAACAATAGATAGCTATAGATAGATAGATAGATACATAGGTAAAAAAGAAACATGAGACCTTGCCATGAGATTTTGTTTGCAGGGGAAAAGGCATGGCCATCTTCAGTATCTCTTGCCAAAGCTCTCTTTGCTTCCCCTGTAAGACTCATCCATTAGGAGCCATCCATTTTCTAACCGTTCCTTGGTTTGGCATGACTGACTTGGTTATATCTAGGGCAGTAACATACTTCTCTTTAGCAAAGTAGGAAAAAAAAATGATTGAAAAAAGGGAAGCTGGAAAGGAAAAGCCAAGATGCTGTGAACCAGAATGGTGTGAACCAATTTTTAAGAAGGAGTTCCTATAGAAGTTGAGGTTCTAGGAATGATTGTCATGTAACTATGTGCCTATGTGCCCATGTACCCATAGGAAATTCTTTGTAACTCCCAAGGGTGCATAGAGACTGGTTTGGAAGACTATTGCTTAAAGTGCCTTTTTTCCACCCCACTGCCACCCCACCCCCAGCTTTATTAAGATATAATTGACATATAACAGTATAAGTTTAAGGGTTGAAAATGCTTTTAATGTGCAGGTTCCTGAGCTTCAATTCCAATATGTTCTTATTCAAGGAGTCTGAATGAGTCCTTGGACTTGACTTTGAAAAGACAGAACTAGGGTAAAGGTGAAAAGCATAAATGATTGATGTAGAACAAAGTAGCCATTTATTTTCCCTTTCAGTGCTCTGCTTTCTTTAATGTTTCTTTTTTCCTGTTGCTTTAAGAAAATAATGTCTGTGTGAAATAATTATTGAATAATGTTAAATTTGCTACTGAGTTACTTTACAGTCTGGTAAAGCAGTCCATTTTGTATTTCTTAAGGAGAAATGGAGATTTGTTTCTTCTATTAAATACCCAGGGGCAAAAATCAAGGAGAAAATAGTATTTTCTTTGCACAGTTTATTTACCTACATTTAGCTATATTTTTATAATATATTCTGCCAAAAGCTGTTTTCTTCTCTTTTTATCATGAACTGTAATTTGTTCTGTTTATTGCATTTAGTGGCATTGTACAATCCTTTATATCTTTTTAAAAATATTTTCCAAAGAGACAGTTCTGATATTTTATACCATTTGGAATGGTTTTGTTTCCTTTACATTTTAATTTTTCATGTGATATTTCTTCTCTTTAACAAGGACCCATGGGTAAGCAACATATTCTGCTTGCCAAATTGTACCTATATAAGATTGTTGCTCTGTTGCCATACTGCATTTTTAAAAATAAGTAGTGAAACTGAAATAAGCTTCTGTTTTACATCAGATTCCTCCAAAAGAAGACCTTGAACTGTGGGACAGGGATTCTAATGCAAGGGAGTGCTCTTCAGAGAAACATGTGATGGAGTGAGGGAAGCAGGATAGGGAGGGTACTGAAGCCAGAAGTGGTGAGGTTTCAGCTCAAGTCTAGCTTCAACCTGGCCTGCAGGGAGCTCTGGAGTGTGATTAACACTGTAGTGTCTGTAGTGTTGTCTAACCTGGAAGCACAGGCTCCAAGCTTTGTGCCCCTGTATCAGTCAGTTGTTGGCTGCAGGCGGCCATGGTGATGGGTAATTTCTCAAACATTTCCAGACAAGATGGCTTCTGGCAAAAGGCAATTATTATTATTATTTTTTTTTTTTAGAGAAAGTTGCCCTTGTGGACAATTAACATTTAACACTGTCAGCAGCTGGGGGATGGATGCTGTACTGGCTAGAGAAAGGTACCTGGCTGAAGCCCCAGTAGCCTCTACTACTGATGCTAAGCCAGTCAAATATATTTGTGTAGTTAAAATGTTAAGAGCTTTCATTAAAATTCATTAACATTCAATCCAAAGTAAGATCTTTCGTGTGTGTGTGTGTGTGTGTGTGTGTGTGTGTGTTTGAGAGAGAGAGAGAGAGGGAGAGGGAGAGGGAGAGGGAGAGGGAGAGGGAGAGAGAAAGAGAGAACTTGCTTCATTTGGTAGAGCTCAGGGCTGTTACTGCCAAGGTTTCAGGCAAAGTGGTTCTGTTAAAAAGTCCTCTGGCAGTAATATATTTGTATGATTTATTTGCTGTGTAATCTTAGGTAGTTACTTAACTTTTCTGAATCTAGTTCATTATCTTGTGGTTGCAGTCATAATACCTTCCTGTGGATTATTGGGAGAATATGTGTACAAGGTTGCTAACCAGAGGGAGATACTCATTTAATGGTGGCTCTTTTTTTATATATAGTGTAGGTTATTTTATTGTCCTCTTATTTCATGGCCTCAGACACTTGCTTTGAAAACAAAAAATAGACCAAGTGAGAAAGTATGGCTGTGTCAGTGCAAATGTCATCTCAACTGGACAAAAGCTCAACACTGGGTATCATCTCTATATAAAAAATCAGAACATGGGTTTCCCTGGTGGCGCGGTGGTTGAGAGCCTGCCTGCCGATGCAGGGGACACGGGTTCGTGCCCCGGTCCGGGAAGATCCCACATGCCGCGGAGCGGCTGGGCCCATGAGCCATGGCCGCTGAGCCTGCGTGTCCGGAGCCTGTGCTCCGCAACGGGAGAGGCCACAACAGTGAGAGGCCTGCGTACCGCAAAAAGAAAAAGAAAAAAAAAATCAGAACATTTAGTTTTATATTTTTCTTTTAAATAATAAAGTTCTCAGACACTACTGAGGTAAATAAGGAAATGCACCATTCAAGCACACCATTGCATCAGCAAAATCGGCTGGCATTCTATAGAGCTTTCTAAAGAGAGTTACTCTTTATGCAATATTTAAATGTAGTCAGAAAATGGTAAACACGACTTGGACAGCAAGATATTTTGAACTGTCACATTCTAAAGTAGGGTGTTATTATATAACCCATAGATAAGAATAGATCAACAGGCCTTCATGGGGCTTTTGCTCTTTCTACTGGTTACCACTAGATGGTGATATATGAAAGTTCACTTCAGACATGTTTAAAGATAAAGGTAATACTTTGGATCTCCAAAATCAGCTACAGGCAAATCCATCTACCTGGATCATAATAGTCACAAAATGTATGCACTAGTACACATATGAATAAAACTCAAAGATTACCAGACTATTTACTAGATCCCCCCCTCACTCTCATTCAGAGACATTAGCTCTCACTTTACAAACCGTTATAGCGAGTTTTGGATATCTGGTGTCTGAAACTACAGGTGAATTAGAAGCAGGAAAATGAGACAGAAGAAGGGTACCCACAATAAACCCACACATTATCAAACTGACAATTAACAGCCCCAGAGAAACAGTTTTTCAAATTTGTGTATATCTTGCAGTACATCTATGCACATTATCACTTTAGATTTTTAAAACACACTCTAGGGTTTGCTGGTCAAATAGATATTCTCATTTTACACATGAAGAATATTTTTGACTTTTGCAAAGTCACAATACTGGATTTCAGATGCATAATTAGATCTCCTAGGCTGCATGCTTATCATACTGCTAGATTTCAAGTAAGGAGCCTTTTTTCCCCCATAACTCAGAATGCTCTGCTTTTGGAGTCCATTTGATAAAGAGAGAAAGCACACAGGCTTTCTCTAGTTGCAGCGAATGGGGGCTACTCTTCGTTTTGGTACTTGGGCTTCTCATTGCGGTGCCTTCTCCTTGTGGAGCACGGGCTCTAGGTGTGTGGGCTTCAGTAGTTGTGGCACATGGGCTTATTTGCTCCACAGCATGTGGGATCTTCCCGGACCAGGGCTTGAACCCATGTCCCCTGCATTGGCAGGTGGATTCTTAACCACTGCGCCACCAAGGAAGTCCCCAGTACATATTTTTTACACAACATCTACATGTGATAGCCACTGTACTAGATAGTAGGGATTCAGTGGTAAATGAAACAAACATGTCTTGCCCATCCTAAAACCTATAGTTGATAGTCTAATGTGGCAGCCAGATACAATGCAAGTAAACACACAAAAAATATGTTGTAACAAACGTTGAATGTCATGAAATGAAAGAACAAAGAATGGAACAGTGTAATTGGCAGAGCCTCTTAGGGATGGCCTCTTGAAAAAGTGACATTTAGGAAGAGACCAAAAATACGAGGAAAAGTCAGCCAGGTAAACAGGTAACAACGAATAATTTGTAGGAAGGCTCTGAGGGCAGAAAATACTTGGCAAATTTTAAGAAGAATCAGAAATGAGGTGTAAAAGGAGTAGGGTGACCAGTGATGGATGTTAAGTGGAGAGATGAAGATAGAAATATAGACAGGTGCCACATTAAAGAGTTTGGACTTTATTCCAATATCAAATGAAGGCTGATTGATTTCAAGCAGGGGAGAGTGTTATCTAATTTACATTTTTAAAAGATCACTCCACCAACTGTGTAGGAAAAGAATTGGAGGGGGTTAGGAGTGAAAGTGGGAGACCACTGATAAGGCTACTATACAAGTGCAGGATTGGACTCTGAAGGAGGCAGTGGAGGTAGAGAGAAGTGAATAACACACATTTGAACAAACTTTAGAGGTAAAGCTAATAGAACGTGGTGATGGGTTGTAGATGGGCATGGAGGGGGTGAGTAAAGAAAGTGACTTGACCCTTAGGTTCCTGACTTTTCCCAGTGACTAAATGACATGGTTTGCCATTACTGAGGTGAAGGAGATGAGGGAAATGTAGAAGAAAGATTCAGGAGAGAAATCAGCAGTTCACGTTTACACTGGATAAGTTTGAGATTCTTACAAGAACAAATGAAGGTTCAAGTAGAAAAGTAACTATGTGTGTCTAAATTCTGAAGGGGAGTTTCAAGCTGCAGTTTTGAATTTTAAGTAACCAACATTAAGATTTTATTTAAAGTCAAGTAAATAAATAGTATCTTTTAGGCTAGCAGAGAGAGAGATTAGAAAAAATATCCAGGATTGAGCCTGAGAAACACTAACACATCATGGTCTTTCTACCATGTCACACTGCTTTCCTGTAAGAATTTTCAAAATAAGTGTAGAATGTTACTGGGACCAGAATCACCCCTAAAACTTTTAGGCTCAGAAAAAAAGATTTTCACTGTTTTCCTAATATTAACCCCATGTTGCATGTCGTAATGAAAAGCGTTACATGTCAGGGAAGGTGGAGGTATAGGATAGAGGGAAGAAACCTTATCAAAGGAGACAGAAATCAATAGGCCACTGTAGCCTTTCCCCTTGTCCTTTAACTCCTCCACCCTCATCTCCTTGTGAGATCCTGGCATCTTATGATCTTTAGCATCAGGACTTAAGCCACAAAGGGTCTGATATCTTAATGTCATTTCTCTTCCACATCTACATGAGCTATGTGATGGTTTAGATCCCACTTAAGAAGTAGGATACAAAGGAAAACTGTCCTAAGATAGTGGACACATATTCTATTCCTAGGTGACTATTTATTAGGGAAATGCAAAATAGAAACAAATATTATTACCTAATTCAGAATGGTAGAGTGATAAATTATTACCCAGCTCCAGAATATCCTCTTAATGTCAACTGAAGGCACACAACAAACCAAGAAAAATGCAGAGGATGCTCAGAAATTGTATAGAAAAACCTTGGAGAAGAAAGATGAAAAGACAAAATAAATCTACATGCCTATTACATTACTAGGAATTGAATAAAAACAAAATGCATCATATTCAAACCAGGTAAATTCCTTAATTGAATTCAATTGAATATTTAAGTATCAAAATAAAAACACTAATTTAGGATTGAGCTAAAATTAATGCAAGAGAGAGCTGAAGGATAGTATAACGCTATAAGTCATATAGCACAACATAATCCATCAAAACCACAGAACCTATAATTTTCTTCCTTTATTTTAGATTGAAAAATGACTTCAGAGTATATTATTAGAAGGATAAGTGATGAGAAATCTAAATTGAGGGAAAACTACTTTACAGTAGCTTTATATGATAATATATAAATCTAATAACCACGATTAATAATAATTAAAGGTTTAAATGGCCCTGGGATATATAGTTAACGGAAGACAGGTACACTTGTCAATATGAAGCTTTGGAACATTACTCAGATAAAGTTAGGGCAGTTAACCTGACAGCATTCCACTGAATTTCTAAGCACAAAAAAATGTTATAAAAATAATGTAGGTCAGAAATTGACTTAAAGTATTATTTATTGTTCTGACACACCATATTTAAATTAATCATTGTTCAATTATAACTTTGAAATTAATGAATAAATCTGAACATGCAATTTATACAGACAAAATAAATGGGAAAATCCTTACTGAATTTATATTCATATTTTGACATTAATATTACTTTAAAAGGCTGTTAGCCCTGTTTAGAAATTGTAGAATTTCTGAATCAATAAAGTTCAATTTAAAATAAAATATCATTCCTTTGGAAACATTCTACAATAGGAATGGACTAAATAGTAAATCCTCATA
The DNA here is from genome assembly GCF_059928025.1 of Delphinapterus leucas. NCBI lineage: Eukaryota > Metazoa > Chordata > Mammalia > Artiodactyla > Monodontidae > Delphinapterus > Delphinapterus leucas. The sequence goes on along the minus strand of NC_143136.1, from coordinate 23,231,550 downwards.
GTGAATATACCCAAATCTCCTATACTTTTACTGAAAGAGTAAAAATATCATTGTCATTGCAAATAAAATATCAATGGCAATATTAATAAAAATTTTTAGGTACTCCATATAACTTAGTTCACAAAACTTTTTTGCAGATTTCTATGTCATTAGAGCTCTACTCCTGTTTTTTACACTTTAGTACTTTTCATTGACATTGATGTGAAAGCTGTATGTGATAATATCAGCTTATGTGACAATCATCTGTGTTTTTTATGCATTTTTCATCTTTTGATTTAACCCATTAATTGGTAAAGTGCTTAGGAAAATATTGAGGACCGTGCTTTTTAAAAATCAATCATATATATCATGAAATAAGTATTATCACATTCATTCTCACTTCTTTTGTCAGTAAAAGATGATATTTGGGCCACATTTGCTCGTGAGTTTAACCTGGCCATTGGTTGAAAATGGCCCAAGGTTTTGATATCTATAATTCTATGTATAAATCATATGTAATTTAATACATAACTTCCATTTCATTTTTAATTTGGTAGCAGAATTGACCTTTTATTTAATTATTTAAAATGTAGAAGATAAGCCAACTACAAAAGTAAAAATCTAGACCAATATGCTAACTAAAAATTCTTAAAAGCACAAATCCATTTCTAATTCATTCAAATCTCATATTTTCAAAATATGAAATATTTGTACTGTTTTATTTTAAATCATGTGAAACAAAAATTAAATTGAACAAGAGTTAATTATGTATTTTTTATAATTATTTGAAAGAGCTCATAAAATATAGATATATAAAAATTATAATCTTATACAAATATAAAGTTTTTGAGAGCTTTTGAGAAAGCAGAATAAAGTCTAAGACTTCTAAAACAAATGTAGAACATGGATCCACAGTTAATATTATTTGACTCCAAATACCAGTCCCTTTCTTCACCAGTCCATTAGCATTTTTTTTCAATATTTATTGTGGTAAAATATGCATAACATAAAATGTACCATCTTAATCATTTTTAAGTGTACAGTTTAATGATATTAAATATATTCATAATGTTGTGCCACTGTCACCACCATCCATCTCCAGAACTTTTTTCATCTTGCAAAACTGAAACTCTATACTAAATAAATAATAACTCCTCTATCCTCTCCTCCCATTCCTGGAAACCACGGTTCTACTTTCTGTCTCTATGATTTTGACTATGCTAGGTATCTCATATAATTAGAATCATACAGTATTTGTCTTTTTGTCATTGGTTTATTTTACTTAGCATAATGGCGTTAAGGTTCATTTATGTTGTAGCATGTGTCAGAATTTTCTTCATTTTTAAGTCTGAATAATATTCCATTGTATGTGTATACCATATTTTGTTTATCCATTCATCTGTCAGTGGATACATGGGTTGCTTCCAAGTTTCAGCTATCATGAATAATGTTGCTACAAACATGGATGTACAAATATCTCTTGGAGATCTTGCTTTAAATTCTTTTGAGTATATATAAGAAGCAAACTGGCTGAATCATGTGGTAATTCTATTTTCAAGTTTTTGAAAAACCACTATACTGCTTTCCACAGTGGCTGTACCATTTTTCATTCCCATTAGCCATGCACAAGGGTTCCAATTTCTCTACATCCTCACCAACATTTGCTATTTTATTTGTTTATAGTAGTCATTTTAAAGGGTATCCCATTTCTGGTTTTGATTTGCATTTTCCTAGTGGTTAATGATATTTAGCATCTTTTCATTGGTTTATTGGTCATTCGTATATCTTCTTTAGAGAAATGTCTATTCATGTTTTTTGCCCATTTTGGAATTGAGGTGTTTTGTTTTTGTATTTGTTGAGTTTTAGGAATTCTCTATATATTCCATATATTAATCCTTTATCAAATATATCATTTGCAAATATTTTCTACCCTTCTGTAGGTTGCCTTTTCCCTCTGTTGATAGTTTCCTTTAATACACAGATGTTTTTAGTTTTAATATTTAATTTATCTATTTTTACTTTTGTTACCTGTGCCTTTGATGCCATATAGAAGAAATTACTGCCAAATCCAACGCTGTGAATCTTTGGCCTTATTTTTTTTCCTAAAATTTTTATAGTTTTAGCTCTTATGTTTAGATCTTTGATAATTTTGAGTTAATTTTTATATATGGTATTAGGCAAGGGCCCAACTTCATTCTTTTATATGTGGATATTCACTTTTCTAAGCACCATTTGTTGAAAAACTGTTCTTTCCCCATTGAATGGTTTTGGCATCCTTGTTAAAAATCATTTGACCAAATAATCAAGGGTTAACCTTTTGGCTCTCTATTCTGTTCTGCTGGTCTCTATGTCTGTCTTTATGCCAGTGCCACACTGTTTGATTTCTGTAGCTTTGTAGTTAGTTTTGAAACCAGGAAGTGTGAGTCCTTCAATTTTGTTCTCTTTCAAGATTGTTTTGGCTATTCAAGGTTCCTAGATATTCCATATGAATTTTAGGATGGATTTTTCTATATTTGCAAAAAAAATTGGAATTTTGATAGGGATTTATTGAATCTTTAGAGCATTTGAGATCAGTTGATATTTTAACAATAGTAGGTCTTTCAGTCCATGAGATATCTTCCCTTTTATACATGTCTTCTTTCATTTTTTTCCAGATTATTTTTAGTTGTCATTATGTATTTCTTTTACCTCCTTGGTTAAGTTGATTCCTAAATACTTTATTCTTTTTGCTGCTACTGCAAATGGAGTTATTTTCTTAATTTCCTTCTCAGGTTATTCTTTTTAATGTATAGAAATGCAACTGATTTTGTGTTGACTTTGTATCCTGCTAATATGTTGAATATATTTATTAGTTCTTGTGGAATCTTTAGGGTTTTCTGCATACAAGATCATATATTCTGTGAAGAGAGAATATTATTTCTTATTTTCTAATTTAATGTCTTTATTTCTCTATCTTATAATTGTTTTATCTAGAACTCCCAGTACTATGTTGAATAGAAGTGGCAAAAGCAAGTGCCCTTGCCTTTTTCATGATATTAAAGAAAAAACTATAATTCTTGCATCATTGAGTATGATGTTCACTGTGGGTCTTTCACATATGGCTCTTATTATGTTGAGGAAATGTCCTTCTATTCCTAGTTAGTTGAGTGTTTTTATCATGAAAGAGTATTTTGTCAGATGCTTTATCTGCAGCAATTGAGATGATCACGTGGGTTTGTTTCCTTCATTTTGTCAAAGGGGTATATTATATGTATCTAGTTTCATATATTGAACCAGCCTTGAATTCCAGAAATATATCTCACTTGGTTATTTTGTTCATATAATCTTTTTAACATGCTGGTCAATTTGGTTTCCTAGTATTTTGCTGAAGAGTTTTGCATCAATGTTCATAAGGGATGTTGGCCTGAAGATTTTTTTCAGCAAATGACTTTGTCTAGCTTTGGTATCATGGAAATGCTAGCCTCATAGAATGAGCTGGAAAATGTTTCCTCCTTTTCAATTTTTTGAAAAAGTTTGAGGATTGGTGCTAATTCTTCTTTAAATGTTTGGTAGAACTCACCAGTGAAACCATCAGATCCAAGACTTTTCTTTGTCAGATTTTTGATTACTGATTCAATTTGCTTACCTAGTCATAGATCTAATCAGATTTTCTATTTCTTCACTTTTCAGTTTGGGTAGGTTTTATATTCCTAGGAATTTGTCTACCCCATCTAGGTTATCCAATTTGTTGGCGTATAGTTGCTCACAATACTCTTTTACAATTCTTTTTATTTCTGTTCAATCAGTAGTAATGTCTTCGCTTTCATTTCTGATTTTAGAAATTTGAGTCTTTTCTCTTTTTCTTAGTCAGTCTAGCTAAAGGTTTGCCAATTTTGTTGACCTATTCAAAGAACCAAATATTAGTTTTATTCTTTTTCTCTATTGTTTTTCTAGTCTTTATTTCATTTATCTCTGCTCTAATCTTTATTTTCTTCATTCTGCTAACTTTAGGTTCTGTTTGCTCTTCTTTTTCTAGTTCCTTAAGTTGTAAACTTAGGTTGCTGATTTGAATTCCTTCTTGTTTTTTAATGTATTTATAGCTTAATTCATTTACATTTAAATTTATGTTACATTTGCATCACTGATAAGGCAGAACTTCTGTCATTTTGGTATTTGTTTTCTTTATGCCTTATAGCTTTTGTTCCTCATTTCCTGCACCATTGTCTCTTATATATATTTTTTGTAGTGAAATATTTTAATTCTCTTCTCTTTTTTTTTCTGTATATTCTACAACTATTTTCTTTGGGGTTATCATGAGGATTACATTTAACTTTCTAAAGTTGTAACATTCTAATTTGAATTTTTACCAACCTAACTTCATTATCAAACAGAAACTGCTCATTTACAGCTTCATCCCTACCCCTTTCAATTATCAATGTCTCATAATTACATATTTTGCATTATATGTCAAAAATACACTAATGGTAACATTTTTAATACATTAGTTCCTTAAATTATATAAAAAACAAAGGTGGACTTATACACCAAAGTTATAATAATACTAGCTTTTAAACTGAGAATTTTTTTTTATTTTAAAAAAGTATTAGTCTCCTAAATCATGTAGAAAACAAAAAGTGAAGTTACAGACCATTGTTACAATAACAGTAACTTTTATGATTGCCTATGTATTTACATTTACCGAGATCTTTGTTTTTTTATATGGCTTTGAGTTACTGCCTAGCGTTCTTTCATTTCAAACTGCAGGACTTCATTAAGCATTTTTTGCAGGGCCAGCCTAGTGGTAGCAGACTCTCTCAGTTTTGTTTATCTGAAAACGTCTTAATTTCTCCCTCACTTGTTAATGACAGTTTTTCTGGATATGGGATTCTTAGTTGACAGTTCTTTTTCTTTTTTCTTATGACACTTTAGATATATCAGCCCACTGCCTTCTGCCCTCCAAAGTTTCTGATGAGATATCCGCTAACAATCTTAATAAGATTCCCTTGTATGTAATGAGTCACTTCTCTTTTTCTGCTTTTAAGATTCTCTGTCTTTGGCTTTCAACAGTTTGATCATAATGTGTTCTTGGTGTGAGTCTGAGTTTATCCTATTTGAAGTTTGTTGTACTCAAGTCTTTCATCAAATTTGAGAAATCTTAAACTATTATTTCTTCAAATAATCTCTTAACCCCTTTCTCTCTCTCTTCTCTTTCTGAAATTCTCACAGTTCATATGTTTTTCCACGTGATGGTATCCCCCAGGTCCCTTAGACTTTGTTTACTTTTTTTTTGATCTTTTTTCTTTATGTTCTTCAGAGTTGATAATTTCAATTGTCCTGTCTTCAAGTTTGCTTCTGCTTGCTCAAATTTGCTTTTGAATCTCTCCAGTGAATTTTAAAATTTCAGTTATTGTCTTTTTTAGCTTCTAGAATTTTTTTTTGGTTTTTATTTTTGGGTTTATATTTCTTTATTGATATTTATATTTTGACTTTCCATTGATTGATATTTGAAAAGAATATTTCCATTTTGTTCATATATCATTTACCACCTCCATGTCCTTTCTTAATTCTTTGTGTATCTTTAAGATAGCTATGTTAATGTCCTTACCTAGTGGGTCTGCCTACTGGTCTCTCCCAGGGACAGTTTTTGTTGGTTTATTTCTTTTTTTCTTTGAAGAGGCCCTATTTTCCTATTTCTTTGTATGCCTTATGTTTTTGTTGACAACTGGACATTTGAATCTAACAGTGTGGAAACTCTGGAAATAAGATTTTTCCTGTTCTTCAGAATTTGCTCTTCTTTGTTTTTGTTTTGTTTTATTTTGATTGTTGTAGGCCTTCTCTATGCAAGGATCAACCTGAGGTGTAAGCTTAAGGAATTCTCAGTTTTTTCTGAGCTTGTGCCTTTCCCTGGGCATGCATGGTAGCTTTCTAGTTTTTCCATATATTAAGTTTATTTTGAATGTCTTAATCTTTAATATCTGCCTCCCAAAAGGACAAAAAGAGAGAAATGAAAAGGCAAGGGTAATGGGTACCAGCTCTTGAAATTCCCTGGAAGTCCATTCATCTGGAGGAGAAGGAATTTATAACGGTGGAGGACTGCCTGCCTCTGTGTCTGCACCTTTATGATCAGAAGCAGCAATCAGCTGTCAGAACACAGATCCCCGATATTTTCCCACATAGCTCTTGTAAGCTGTGTGCAAGCTGCTTCAGGAACACATTCATGGCTGCCTTTCATGGGACTGCCACTGTACATAGAGCTGAAATTGACCAAAATTACTTTGATTTACCATCTAAGTCTTGCTTTGCAAGTTGCAAGACTTCCAAAAAAGTTATATCAGATAGATTCTGCCTATGTGACTGTTGTCTAAGTGAGGAGACAGATTTCTGGTTCTTCTTACTCCAGCATCTTCCCAGAAACCTCTCCCATTAGCTCTTTTTTTTTTTTTTAATTTAGATATAGTTGACAAATAATATTATAATAGTTCCAAGTATACAACATAATGATTTGATATTTGTCTGCATTGCAAAATGATCACCACAGTTCATCACCACACATAGTTACAATTCTTTTCTTGTAATGACAAATTTTAAGATCTACTCACTTAGCAAGTAAACAATACAGTATTATTAACCACAATAACCATGCTGTATCCATTAGCTTTTAAGAAAATAAATCAAGTCAAAGTATTTGAATCAAATAATAGTTATAATACAAAGAAACATGTTGTCTGAAACACAGAATAATCTAAAAATATTTTCTTCTTCCAGCCAATTAACAGGTGATCCATTGGATCAGCTCAGCTCTTGTGTTTGCCCAGAGGCTAGAAAAAAAACCTACTAAAAAAATGGTATCAATATCACAAGATTACAGATTTGCACCATTTTTTTGGGTCAATTAGTGAAATAATTAAAAATATCTTTTCTCAAGATGGAGCCAAATTTGTCTACAGGCCACAGTGAAGTACAACAAATTGTTACTTCAGAGATTGTTGCTTCAGCATCAGCATATCAGTAGAATCTGAATAGATGTTCTGATATATCTATTCCATACTAAACACCTTGAATTAGTTCTTGAAAATCTCACTGCTAAGTTAAAAATATTTAAATAATAAAAATTCTCCCTTATTTTAATGGGAAAAATTATAATATGTTCTATCCAACCTAGTTAGTTCTCTAGATATTGAATGTATGAGAGACACCTGCATCCTTCTTGATGCTTTTGTATGAATGAATTCGACCCCAGTAATTCACAGTATGTGACAATGTGCACATATACATGGCTTAGAATTTATATTTATGAAGAAATAAATTGGAAAGAATAGGTAAAAGTATAATGTTTAAAGTTCCAGAAAGGGCAACTTTTTATGTTCTTTATTTTATTTTTTTTTTCTTTTGCCTCATTCACTTTTGACTTTTATTCTTTTTTCTTTTATTCTTTTATTCTTTCTTACTTCACTCTGTATGACAGTCTCTAGATCCATCCACATCTAAACAAATGACCCATATTCGTTCCTGTTTATGGCTGAGCAATATTCCATTGTATATATGTACCACAACTTCTTTATCCAGTCATCTGTTGAAGGGCATTTAGGTTGCTTCCATGACCTGGCTATTGTAAATATTGCTGCAATGAACAATTAGGGTGCATGTGTCTTTTGGAATTATGGTTTTCTCTGGGTATATGCCCAGTAGTGGGATTGCTGGGTCTTACGGTAATTCTATTTTTAGTTGTTTAAGGAACCTCCATACTGTTCTCCATAGTGGCTTTATCAATTTACATTCACACCAACAGCACAAGAGGGTTCCCTTTTCTCCACACCCTCTCCAGCATTTGTTGCTTGTAGATTTTCTGATGATGCCCATTGTAACTGGTGTGAGGTGATACCTCATTGTACTTTTGATTTGCATTTCTCTAATAATTAGTGATATTGAGCAGCTTTTCATGTGCTTCTTGGCCATCTGTATGTCTTCTTTGGAGAAATGTCTATTTAGGTCTTCTGCCCATTTTTAGATTGGGTTGTTTGTTTCTTTAATATTAAGTTGTATGAGCTGTTTATATATTTTGGAGATTAATCCTTTGTCCATTGATTCGTTTGCAAATATTTTCTCCTATTTTGAGGATTTTCTTTTCATCTTGTTTATGGTTTCCTTTGCTGTGCAAAAGCTTTGAAGTTTCATTAGGTCCCATTTGCTTATTGTTGTTTTTATTTCCCTTACTCTAGGAGGTGGATCAAAAAGACCTTGCTGTGATTTATGCCAAAGAGTGTTCTTCTTATGTTTTCCTCAAAGAGTTTTATAGTGTCCAGTCTTACATTTAGGTCTCTAATCCTTTTTGAGTTTATTTTTGTGTATGGTGTTAGGGAGTGTTCTAATTTCATTCTTTTACATGTAGCTGTCCAGTTTTCCCAGCACCACTTATTGAAGAGGCTGTCTTTTCTCCATTGTATATCCTTGCCTCCTTTGTCATAGATTAGTTGACCATAGGTGTGTGAGTTTAACTATAGGCTTTCTATCTTGTTCCATTGATCTATGTTTCTGTTTTTGTACCAGTACCATATTGTCTTGATTACTGTAGCTTTGTAGTATAGTCTGAAGTCAGGGAGTCTGATTCCTCCAGCTCCACTTTTTTCCCTCAAGACTGCTTTGGCTCTTCAGGGTCTTTTGTGTCTCCATACAAATTTTAAGATTTTTTGTTCTAGTTCTGTAAAAAATGCCATTGGTAAATTGATAGGGATTGCATTGAATCTGTAGATTGCTTTGAGTGGTATAGTCATTTTCACAATATTGATTCTTCCAATCCAAGAACATGGTATTTCTCTGCATCTGTTGGTATCATCTTTAATTTCTTTCATCAGTGTCTTATAGTTTTCTTCATACAGGTCTTTTGTCTCCCTAGGTACGTTTATTGTTAAGTATTTTACTTTTTTGGTTGCAGTGGTAAATGGGAATGTTTCCTTAATTTCTCTTTCAGATTTTTCATCATTAGTGTATAGGGATGCAAGAGATTTCTGTGCATTAATTTTGTATCCTGCAACTTTACCAAATTCATTGATTAGCTCTAGTAGTTTTCTGGTGATATCTTTAGGATTCTCTATATATAATACCATGTTATCAAACAGTGACAGTTTTACTTCTTCTTTTCCGATTTGTATTCCTTTTATTTCTTTTTCTTCTCTGCTTCCCATGGCTAGGACTTCCAAAACTATGTTGAATAACAGTGGTGAGAGTGGACATCCTTGTCTTGTTCCTGACCTTAGAGGAAATGTTTTCAGTTTGTCACCATTGAGAATGATGTCTGCTGTGGGTTTGTCATATATGGCCTTTATTGTGTTGAGGTAGGTTCCCTCTATGCCCACATTCTGGAGGGTTTTTAGCATAAATCGGTGTTGAATTTTGTCAAAAGCTTTTTCTGCATCTATTGAGATGATCATATGGTTTTTATTCTTCAATTTGTTAATGTGGTGTATCACATTGATTGATTCGTGTATATTGAAGAATCCTTGCATCCCTGGGTTAAATCCCACTTGATCATGGTGTATGATCCTTTTAAATGTGTCGTTGGATTCTGTTTGCTAGTATTATGTTGAGGATTTTTGCATCTATATTCATTAGTGATATTGGTCTGTAATTTTCTTTTTTTGTCCTATCTTTGTCTGGTTTTGGTATCAGGGTGATGGTGGCCTCATAGAATGAGTTTGGGAGTGTGCCTTCCTGTGCAATTTATTAGAAGAGTTTGAGAAGGATGGGTGTTAGCTCCTCTCTAAATGTTTGATAGAATTCACCTGTGAAGCCATCTGGTCCTGGACTTCTGTTTGTTGGAAGATTTTTAATCACTGTTTCAACTTCATTACTTGTGATTTGTCTGTTCATATTTTCTATTTCTTCCTGGTTCAGTCTTCGGAGGTTATACCTTTCTAAGAATTTGTCCATTTCTTCCAGGTTGTCCATTTTACTGGCATAGGGTTGCTTGTAGTAGTCTCTTAGGATGCTTTGTATTTCTGCAGTGTCTGTTGTAACTTCTCCTTTTTCATTTCTAATTTTATTGATTTGAGTCCTCTCCCTCTTTTTCTTGGTGAGTCTGGCTAATGGTTTATCAATATTGTTTATCTTCTCAGAGAACCACTTTTAGTTTTATTGATCTTTGCTATTGTTTTCTTTGTTTCTAATACATTTATTTCTGTTCTGATCTTTATGATTTCTTTCCTTCTGCTAACTTTAGGTTTTGTTTGTTCTTCTTTCTTTAGTTCCTTTAGGTATAAAGTTAGATTGTTTATTTGAGATTTTTTCTTGTTTCTTGAGGTAGGCTTGTATTGCTATAAACTTTGCTCTTAGAACTGCTTTTGCTGCATCCCACAGGTGTTGGATCATCGTGTTTTCATTGTCATTTGTCTCTTCATATTTTTTGATTTCCTCTTTGATTTCTTCAGTTATCACTTGGTTATTTAGTAACATATTGTTTATCCTCCATGTGTTTGTGTTTTTTACCTTTTTTTCCCTGTAATTGATTTCTAATCTCATAGTGTTGTGGTCAGAAAAGATGCTTGATATGATTTCAATTTTCTTAAATTCACTGAGGCTTGATTTGTGACCCAAGATGTGATCTATCCTGGAGAATGTTCCGTGAGCACTTGAGAAGAAAGTGTAATCTGCTGTTTTTGGATGGAATGTCCTATAAATATCAATTAAAGCTATCTGGTCTATTGTGTCGTTAAAGCTTTTGTTTCCTAATTAATTTTCTGTTTGGATGATCTGTCCGTTGGTGTAAGTGAGGTGTTAAAGTCCCCCACTATTATTGTGTCACTGTCGATTTCCTCTTTTGTAGCTGCTAGCAGTTGCCTTATGTATTGAGATGCTCCTACATTGGGTGCATATATATTTATAATTGTTATATCTTCTTCTTAGATTTATCCCTTGATCATTATGTAGTGTCCTTGCTTGTCTCTTGTAACATTCTTTAGTTTAAAGTCTATTTTATTTCATATGAGTATTGCTAGTCCAGCTTTCTTTTGATTTCCATTTGCATGGTATAACTTTTTCCAGCCCCTCACTTTCAGTCTGTATGTGTCCCTAGGTCTGAAGTGGGTCTCTTGTAGGCAGCATATAGATGGGTCTTGTTTTTGTATCCATTCAGCAAGCCTGTGTCTTTTGGTTGGAGCATTTAATCCATTCACGTTTAAGGTAATTATCTATATGTATTTCCTATGACCATTTTCTTAATTGTTTTGGGTTTGTTTTTGTTGGTCCTTTTTTTCTCTTGTATTTCCCACTTAGAGAAGTTCCTTTAGCATTTGTTGTAGAGCTGGTTTGATGGTGCTGAATTCTCTATAGCTTTTGCTTGTCTGTAAAGCTTTTGATTTCTCCATTGACTCTGAATGAGATCCTTGCTGGGTAGAGTAATCTGGGTTGTAGGTTCTTCCCTTTCATCACTTAAAGTATATCATGCCACTCCCTTCTGGCTTTTAGAGTTTCTGCTGAGAAATCAGCTGTTAACCTTATGAGAGTTCCCTTGTATGTTATTTGTCATTTGTCGTTATTTCCGTTGCTGCTTTCAATAATTTTTCTTTGTCTTTAATTTCTGCCAGTTTGATTACTATGTGTCTTGGCATGTTTCTCCTTGGGTTTATCCTGTGTGGGAGTCTCTGCACTTCCTGGACTTGGGTGGCTATTTCCTTTCCCATGTTGGGGAAGTTTTTGACTATAATCTCTTCAGATATTTTCTTGGGTCCTTTCTCTCTCTCTTCTCCTTCTGGGACCCCTATAATGCGAATGTTGTTGCATTTAATGTTGTCCCAGGGGCTTCTTAGGGTGTCTTCGTTTCTTTTCATTCTTTTTTCTTTATTTTGTTCTGCAGCAGTGAATTCCACCATTCTGTCTTCCACATCACTTATCCGTTCTTCTGCCTCAGTTATTCTGCTATTGATTCCTTCTAGTGTATTTTTCATTTCAATTATTGTATTTTTCATCTCTGTTTGTTCTTTAATTCTTCAAGGTCTTTGCTAAGTATTTCTTGCATCTTCTCAGACCTTGCCTCCATTCTTTTTCCAAGGTCCTGGATCATCTTCACTGTCATTATTCTGAATTCTTTTTCTGGAAGGTTGCCTATCTCCACTTCATTTAGTTGTTTTTCTGGGGTTTTATCTTATTCTTTCATCTGGTACATAGCCCTCTGCCTTTTCATCTTGTCTATCTTTCTATGAATGTGGTTTTCATTCCACAGGCTGCAGGATTGTAGCTCTTCTTGCTTCTGCTGTCTGCCCTCTGATGGATGAGGCTATCTTAGAGGCTTGGGGAAGTTTCCTGATGGGAGGGACTGGTGGTGGGTAGAGCTGTCTGTTGCTCTGGTGGGCAGAGCTCAGTAAAACTTTAATCCACTTGTCTGCTAATGGGTGGGGCTGGGTCCCCTCCCTGTTGGTTGTTTGGCCTGAGGTGACCCTTGAGCCTACCCGGGCTCTTTGATGGGGCTAATGGCAGACTCTGGGAGGGCTCACACCAAGGATTACTTCCCAGAACTTCTGCTGCCAGTGTCCTTGTCCTCACAGTCAGACAGAGCCATCCCCACCTCTGCAGGAGACCCCCCAACACTAGCAGGTAGGTCTGGTTCAGTCTCTATGGGGTCACTGCTCCTTCCCCTGGGTCCCGATGTGCACACTACTTTGTGTGTGCCCTCCAAGAGTGGAGTCTCTGTTTCCCCCAGTCCTGTCGCAGTCCTGCAATCAAATCCTGCTAGTCTTCAAAGTCTGATTCTCTAGGAATCCCTCCTCCCATTGCCGGACCCCCAGGTTTGGAAGCCTGACGTGGGGCTCAGAATCTTCATTCCAGTGGGTGGACTTCTGTGGTGTAAGTGTTCTCCAGTTTGTGAGTCACCCACCCAGCAGTTATGGGATTTGATTTTATTGTAATTGCGCCCCTCCTACCATCTCATTGTGGCTTCTCCTTTGTCTTTGGATGTGGGGTATCTTTTTCGGTGAGTTCCAGTGTCTTCCTGTCGATGATTGTTCAGCAGTTTGTTGTGATTCTAGTGTTCTCGCAAGTGGGAGTGAGAGCATGTCCTTCTATTCTGCCATCTTGAACCAATTTCCTATGTTCTTTAGAAGCATCTATTTCCATACTATTAGCCAGCATGCTACTTAGGAAATATACTAGTTAGTTCACTTCAGCATATCTTCTGTAATGTCTGATGAACTCTATTGTATTGATACAATACCAGTCTAAAATTCTAGAGCAATTCATATGATATTCTCAAGCAAGAAACTTTTGGGGTCAAATAAGTTGATGAGTATGCCATTGCCTGAACTGTAATGTCAAAACATCCCATTTCTTTAGTATATATTTTGGGGGGGAAAGTCATTTATACCAACAAAAGCAGTCATTTAGGGGAAAAAGTATAACTTTAAAAAATCTGTTGGGTCCAAAAGACATTAACTTTTTTCTTTTCAAGTCTTTTTTTATTTTGTATTTTTATTTTAATTTATTTTTGGCTGTGTTGGGTCTTCGTTGCTGCACATGGGCTTTCTGTAGTTGTGGTGAGCAGGGGCCACTCTTCGTTGTGAGGCTCAGGCTTCTCATTGAGGTGGCCTCTCTTGTTGCAAAGCACAGGCTGTAGATGCGAAGGCTCAATTGTTGGGGCTCATGGGCTCTAGAGCACAGGCTCAGTAGCTGTGGAGCATGGGCTTAGTTGCTCTGTGGCATGTGGGATCATCCTGGACCAGGGCTCAAACCCATGTCCCCTGCATTGGTAGGCAGAATCCCAACCACTACGTCACCAGGGAAGCCCAAAAGACGTTAACTTGATAGTTGCTTTATTATATGTCTGTATATCGATTGAAGACAAAATTATCTGAGGAAAGATGATATGGGGAAGGAAAGATGTTGAATAACATGGCAGAGTTTCTGACATATTTTTAAGACATATATGACTAATATTTAATTTAAGTCTGTCTGCATTTCTAGAATATAAAAACTTTATGTAAGGTAACACCTCGTAATGACTAAAAAGGACTTGGAGGAGTATTTAATAAAATCATGGAGAGGGGATAAATTTTAACTATGGTCAACATCAGGGCAGAGGTAAAGGGATTTTGAAGGAAAAAGACTGAAGCATAGGAATTCTGTCGAGCCAGGAAGTAGCAGCCAGAAATGATCATGAAACCATGTGCACCAGTGAAGATTTGAACTAATTTTAATAACATTGTACTTTCCTCAAAACATGAAAGTTGGTTTTAACTAATCGTTTCTAATATCTAGCTAATGTATAACTTTAAGGGCCAAAAGACAGAGAATGGCATTTAGGGTACACAAATCTGTTCAAAGCATCAGTATCCAAATACATTCAAATAGAAAAGCAAAGGAAGCAAACACTGTTTTTTTTATTTCCTGTTGGGACTACCACAGAAAGCATCACAGATTTTCCCTCTGCTATCCGCTAAACTGTTATAGAATATAATCCTGGGAAATGTACCTAAGAGAATTACCTTTTCTTCTGGTACTAAAACAAATTCCTAAATTTATATTTTTTGAAATCTCTGGCAAGGTGAAATTCAGTGTAGAAATCCAAAGTTGAGATTTTTAGCTATAGCAATTAAAATTATTCTTTTATGTTGCCAACCAAGGTGATTCATTCAAACTATATGTGAGAGATTATTGATGATGAAGATAACTATATCATGCTGAACATAATTGGATAATGCCTCATTTAAAAATAAATCCCAATATTATTATCAATAATGTGTTTTATTTAATTTTCTGGTTCTGGGAGTTCTTTAAAGTTTTAAGTTGGTAACATATGACTTTGGATGCCTAGTTGTTTTTGTTAACATGAGAGTTAAAAACTGTAAGTCGGTGAAAGGCATAATGACATCTTTTCATTTTTATATTTATAAATATCATATGTTAAGTATGTTTTATTCATAGAAATATTTCTTTAAATTATATGTTTAGTACAGAAGCATCAATTGCACATCAACTTGCCCATATATAAACATTTTTTGGAAGCATATCTCACCTGAAGATATTTTTACTTTAGTTGAGGATACAAAACTCACATTCATGAAATAACTTGTTATCCCTACAAAAAACACATTAAAATACTCTAAATAAATAAGTTATATGTGTTAAAGCTTTTGTGGAGACATTGAGTGATTGATCAAAAAAATGAATCCCAGAAAATGTATAAAGTCAGGGAAACCATTGCCAAAGGTTTAATCTCAACCTCATTAAAGTAGATTCCAATATATTAGAATGTGATCATCTTAAAGAAGTAGTTCCCTTATAGCTGCTGGAAAACCTAAGCCTCCAATGAGAACTCAATTCTGCCTGAAGGACTTGTGTCATTACCCTATACATCCAGGCATTCTAGATGGTTGGACTTCAACCTATGACATTTGAGGATTAGAACTGTTTTATTAGCCCTTGTTCTTCAAAAGTAAGACATATTTGTCTCTTAGCTTGCTGATAAAAAATACTGTAATTGTTTAGGGCCATATCACAAAAACATGATTTTTCTTGAAGGTATTCCCATTAACTTCTATGACATGTAGACTTCAGCCTGTGTATATGGATGAGTTGTTGTTTCTTGGATCTATTGTGATGCACCCACAGGCCAAAATATTACTTTCGAATCAAAATTTTGTAAAGGGTATGATTTGCCAATGTCTGCCTACACTGGGTGCTGGAATTCTGATTCTAATCATCAGATAGGGCCCACCCAGTTCATATGCTTGTTCTTAAACAATATTTGACAAGGTAGCTCTATGTGGAATTTACTAAAATCGCACAGGGTTTATTGTAACTGTCTGTCCCCTTCCTTCTCATCTGTACTGTTCCTCTCCCCACCCATTACCTCCTCCATGTATAAAGTTAATGGTTTACTCTACTTGGTTGTGTATTCAGTGAAGATATACAGTGACTTCTGATTCTAAGTTTCTATTTTTGCTCATTAAGAAATGGATCCTATCTCTTCACCAGTGGTGTTGATCAATTTATATGCTCCTTGTTGCTCTTCTCAGCTACAAAAGGGTGGCTTCATTTTCATTGAAGATCCTTATTTCTCATGCTTAGGTTTTCTTAATAAAGGTGCTTAAGTAGAGGCCTTAAGTGCTGAGTATTTTCAAATTATTTCAATTGAAGGTTTTATTTTGCATAATGAGTCCATTAGAATAGTGGTTATATTAGAATGATAGAATGGTTAAAAACATTGGTCCTAGAGCCAAAATCCTAGATCTAAGTCCCGACTCTTCCACTTACTAGCTGGATTAATAGCTATCTGACCATAGGCAAGGTACTTAATTTTCCTGTGCTTTGGTTTCTTCTTTTGTAAAATGAGGGTTATAACAGTAACTACTTCATAGGTTTGTGGCGAGAAAGAAATGAGTGACTATAACATTTTCTGGTGCATAGTAAGTTTTCAGTAAGTCAATACTAGTTGTTATTTTTATTTTTATGGTTATAGGATGATGATTTCTATTTCTTGAACCCAACTGATCTGTTTTTGTTATTATTATTTGTGTTTTTATTCTATTTTCTGGTCGCTGCAATACCTCCATAGATCTTTCTTTTTCCGAAAGCTATGATGAGATTTTAAATCCCATTAGCTGAAAGAATCCTTTCTTATTTAGAGTCCAGACTCAAAATAGATCTCTTCTCAAGTTCCTCTCCACACCTGGATTTAGTCCTCTATAGCTACTATATAACTTAGGTTGTTGGTATTTCACCCACTAGTGCCTACTATCGTGGGGACACACCTGGAACTCTGGATAAAACCAAAGAGCAGGGCTCCCCTGGTGGTGCAGTGGTTGAAAGTCCACCTGCCGATGCAGGGGACACAGGTTCGTGCCCCGGTCCGGGAGGATCCCGCATGCCGCGGAGCGGCTGGGCCTGTGAGCCATGGCCGCTGAGCCTGCACGTCCCGAGCCTGTGCCCCGCAAAGGGAGAGGCCACAACAGTGAGAGACCCGAGTACCGCAAAAAAAAAAAACAAAAAAAAAACCAAAGAGCAGAAACGTTCTGGCCTAATTGTAGAGAAACCCACAGCCACGTATCAGAAATAAGGTATTCATTTGTGCCCCACACCCCCACGACCTCTGCTTCCTGAGCTGTAAGATAACAGTAGACGAGGCTCTGATTTATTTGACATTTTGAAAGCATGCATCACCCAAGAGCTGTTTAAAATACTCTGGGAGACTGTTCAAATAGCACAGCCACTCATGAAATAGGCCACAAGGAGATGTCCTCTGCTTTTCTCACTTTCCCTTCAACAACTTGAAAGAGTATTCTGGGCCATAGAACGAGGTCTGTCTTTGCAGAGGACCTAGTCTTATCACTAAAGCAGAGGACCCTAACCCTTGGTTCCAGGTATTGTTACCAATATGATCAATGCCACCTATTGGTTAGTTACTGATACTAATGCCCGTAACAAGGATGTCCCAGCTTTACCCAGAAATATTAGCACCTTTGCCTTGTATATTAAGCCTAATTGAGGTTATTAACTTCCAACCTTCTGCAGTCAATAATATTACATAATTTATTAATGTCACACCAAGGGCTATACTTCAGTAAAGTACATGAGTTTATCTATATTTTAATGGTGATAACACCAAGGGAGTTCTTAAAGTCCATCTACTGTGTTTGTCACCTGACCTTTACCAACCCCAATCTTGCTCTATCCCTGTCAAGAAAATTGGAGAATTTAATGTTTGCGATAAATACCAGATGTTGAACAAGATCACCATTTGAAATCAATACTCCCTCCTACAGTTTTCTCAACCTGTTTGGTCGACTTGAGTAAGTGTGATTTGTATCAGCTGAAACTCCAGAACAGTGTTCAAACGTAGAGAAGAGAGGAGGGGAAGGGTCATATCTCCAGTCGGTATCAGAAAGATTTTTTTTAAGTATGCATGAAAGACTGTGTTTTTAGATCCTCATGACAATTTTGAATAGTTGCTAGTATCATTTGGACAGCATAGGATATTTATCTCTGTTTAACATATTCTAAACAATGCTTTCTAGGATCTAATTAGAACATTACATAAGGATATGTTTGAATAGAGGTTAACATATTCTTGTGATCCTAAAAATCATACCTCGTAACCATTACAAATAATTGGAAAAGGAAAGAATTATTCAATAAATGATTTGAGGACATTTGGTTACCTCTTTATGGCAGTGATGGTGGTGGTGGTAGTAGTGATGAATTCCTGCCTTCTGCTATTCACTGAAAGAATTACAAATGGAGTTAAGACCTAAATATAATAAATAAAGCCTTGAGAGATTTAGAAGAAATAAGGTGAATACTCATCTCACCTTAGGTTGGTTATTCTTAAAAAAAAAACAAAAGTCACAACAGGATAAACATGAAAAAGTAAGACATACCTACATACAATTAAAATAATGTATTTCAAACAATACAATAAAAATAAAATTAAAAACAAAAGATACTCTGAGAAAAAAGTATTTATTTGTAATATATAACAGAAAAGCAACATTCCTTAATATATAAAAAGGTGAATGAATTCTTAATGTATAAAGAGCCTTATGAGTAAATAAGAAAGAAAAATGCGACAGAAAGATAGGCCAATAGATAAATGGGTCACAGAGAAGAACAGAAATGAGCAGTTTATATACAGAAAACTTCAACTTTGGTATTAAAAAGTCCTAATTAATTACAGAAGGTTTTTAAAGAATAATGACACTATATTCCTACAGAAACATGAGCACTTTTGTCCATTACTACTGAGTATTTTAAGGTAATCTTTCATTGGTGGGTGGGAACCAGTATGTATCAAAAGCCTTAGGCATATTTATACCTCTGACACAGAAATTCTATTCATAGGAATTTTTTCCAAAGGGAACAACCAAGCATAGAACAAGGTTTTATGTAGAATGGTCATTATTTGAAATAAGAAAATAACAAAAAGAGACACAATTTGGAATTTGCCAATATGAATGTATATCTGTGTGTGTACATGTATTTAGATATGTTATGACATTCATATAAAACACTATGTGACTGTTTAAAATCATATCAATTGTAGTACATTTGACAACACAAGAAAGATGTCATAATGTAGGTAAGTGGTGAACAAAGGTAATGTGTGTTGTGTTATATCAACCTCGAAGTTGATAATGACTGTATGGATGATGATATTGCAAGAATTCTTTTTTAACTTTTATTGCTTTGACTCTTCATACACATTCCATTTTTCCCACAGTTACTATGCAACAATTTTAAAAGGAAAGATTATTTTCATGAAAGGAGGAAATAAACCTATATTAGAATTTACTACGAGGGAGCATTTAAAAAAAATTCTAAAACTTACGCTGACTTGCTGAATCAAAATGTTTTTTGGTTTTCTGTTTTGTTGTTGACATTTTTAACATGGTTCTGAAGTGATTCTTAAGTGAACAGGCCAGCATCAGTCCATAAACTGGTATTTGGGTACCACTGGCCTTGAGGAAAAGAATACTCATTTCTCAGGATATTGTGAGAACCGAGTATCAATAGTATAATGTGAGTGAATGATGAGCAGAAGGATGATAGATGCCTATTCCAGTTATGGCATATTTCCCAGTAAACTTAGCTCTGTAAGGTTTTGCTTCTTTTGGAAAAGAACACTGGAAGCAATATGGTACTAAATTTTGTATCCCTCTCGCTCTTCTCCGCTCCCTTCTTGCGGTATCAAACGCCTGCTCCATGGCCATAGACAAGGCCTGTTATCAAGGCTGGGAAAGCCAACATCTCCTATGTTGCCAGTAGGCCAATGAGTGGTCCAGGCTTTGACTAATCAGTCATTACCAAGGATTTTTCTGAGTGGGGCCAGTGAATTGTAAAGTAAGCCTGCTTCACCCCAGTTTTCCTTGTCGAAAAAATGGCACTATTACTCCCCCCTCATGATCAGAGTAAAATGTTTTCCTTCGTGCTTTCTTTCAATCCATCAGCAAGTCCTTTGGCTTTTCCTTCCCAATATAATCCAAATCTGCCCACTTCTCCTAACCTCTAAGTTACCGCTCTGTTATTGAGCTACTATGCCACTTGGTGCATAATTGGTCTTCTGCTTCATTTTTGTCTTGTTAAAAGCTGTTTGTCCACATAGCCAAATACAGTTTTAAAACAAAAATCAAATCATGTATTGATAATTCCTCAGCTCATAATTCTCCAATGAAATCCCATTACATTTAGGACAAAATCCACACTTCGTTGGTCTGACAAGCCCCTGTTTGGTTTATCCCTTGCTAATTTCTGCAAACTCATTCACCATTTCCCCCAGTCTCTTGGGCCTAACCTTGTTGCCATTCCTTGAACATGGCAAACTTTCCCTGCCTTTATATGTGCTCTTTCCTCTGCCATCATTGCTCATCTCCCAGACCTACAGATGACTCCCTCCCTTATTCCTTTCAAGTTTTAGCTCAAATATCACCTCCTCAGAGGCAACATCCTTGACTGCTTTATGAAAATAGTTCCTCCCTCCTATGCCCACCACCCATCAATCTCTGTGCTCTGTTCCTGCCTTTTCAGGTCACAGCCCTCAGCACTTGCGAATAGTCTGTCACAGGTACTTTGTCTGACTGTTGCTAAAATGGCAGTTCCACAAGGGCAGGGGACTTCTCTGTCTGGTTTACTGCTCTTGTGCCCAGGGCCGGCACATACATTGAATTAGATCACCACTGCATGGTGAAAGGCAGGCTGCAGAAGGACTGACTGATGTACCAAGCAAAGGGAGAAGCAAAGAGTAAGAACTGGTATAGCTTTAGTTCTCAGAATCATTCCAGCTAGCTCTCTTTTTTCTTTTCCATATGTTAGTTTAAGTGAACCCCAAAAGTCCTCCCTTTCTCTTTAGTTAATTTTTTTTTTTTTTTTTTTTTGCCGTACGCGGGCCTCTCACCGTTGTGGCCTCTCCCGTTGCGGAGCGCAGGCTCCGGATGCGCGGGCTCAGCGACCATGGCTCACGGGCCCAGCCGCTCCGCGGCATGTGGGATCCTCCCAGACCGGGGCACGAACCCATGTCCCCCGCGTCGGCAGACGGACTCTCAACCACTGTGCCACCAGGGAAGCCCTCTTTAGTTAATTTGAATATGATTTCTATCACTTGAAACTGAAAGATCCCTAAACAATAGCCAATTAAAGATTCAGTTTCAGAACTCAAGGCATTTTGTGGGGAGACCCATGAAACACCACAGATCTGTGCCCAGAGCACTGTGATGTAGAACTCCACATGGCACAAATTTTCATCTCCTAGATTAACCTCTGGATACACCATGGGCCACCATTATTGTCAATATAGTCAAAGACCCTTTTCTCTCCCCCCCTGAGTACTTTGTTCTTTATGTGATTGTGTATTCCCTTCATCTACTATCTGAAAGACTAATCCTTGACTCTTTTCCCTTCCTAACCTTTCCCTTACTCTTCCAGATTTGCAAAGCGTTTCAGAGTTATAAAGGAAAGTCTAATTTTTAAAAATTGAGTTCATTTGGCTTCTATCTTTCACACAGTAAGCAAATAATACATGAACCATATCTTGTAATACCTTCCTCCCTATCAAGTCTTAAAGCAGACTGGTTATCCACCAATCTGCACCCCTGATTTTGTTTATACAAATGTTCACATGAAGCTACCACTTATTCCTGCCTTCCAGGCAAAGCTGATGACTTCACAGAGCTCCATAAATGTTGAGCGTACTGAAACCATCCCTGTAGCAACATAAGGCAAGCTGAACAGGCAGGGAGCTGTGTCAAAGCCAGGCCCAGAGACCAGCTGCCAGAATTCTGCCTCAAACACAAGGGAACAAGTACAAGTCTGAGGCAGGTTACTCAATTACAGCACTATTATTGACATTTTGGGCTGAATATTTATGCACGGGAGCTGTCTGTGTATTGTTACTCACTAGATGCCAGTAGTACCACTTTTGTGACAACCCAAAATATACAGACTTGGACAGTTATCCCCTGGTGTGTGTATATGTGTGTGTGCTGGGGCTGGAAGGATTGCACCCAGTTCAGAATGACATGTGTATAGAGAAAGTACTTATCTGGTAATTTAAAAAAAATAATCAGATCCATCCATTATCCCTGAAAATAGGTAGTAAGAAGTCTTGAGTAGGTGAGGGTCCCACCTCTTCTTTAGAGAGTTGAACCAGTTTTAACAGGTCCTGGCTTTTATAACCCAGTAAGGATCTATTGGGAGAAAAACTGGTAGATGAATATAATCTGTTTATAGATTTGAATTTTTAAAAGTGATCCTAATTTCTTCAGAGCCCTATTACTTTCATGGTTAAGGTTAACCTTTTTCTTACTTACAGTGTCTTTTGTGATAGAGTTCAGGCTCACTTCTCAAACCTGAATCCCCACTATTCCTTAGCATGTGTCCTATGGTCAGCCATATCTTTTTTTTTTTTTTTTTATTCTATGGGAGAAAAAGTGCTTTCTAATATCTCTATTTCATTTGTACATGCTTTTCCCTCTACCTAAAATACCCCTCCCAAACTTCCATATTTTCTCTGACATTATAATTTCTATAACGATGAAAAACTTTCCTCTGCCACTGTTTCCCCCTGACATTCCCCTCTTCGGGGCAGTGAGCCCCTCTCCCCTCTGAGTCACCAACTCTTACTGGTTATTCTGTCCTGTAAATGTTGGTTGGGTTTTTTAACCTATCTCCCATGAGGCATTTGAGGGCTGTTTCTTATTTACTTATGCAGATCTAAAGTTTCTGGATCCTGAAGTTTTTACAGTCTGGAATACCTTCACGCGCGCGTGCACAAACATACACAAACACACACAAAATTAGCTATTTAGGAAAGAAATGACAACAAATAACTGGAAGCTTAAAGATGCAGGCTCTTTTTTCTAAGATCTCTTTAATCAATTTTCCAGAAATACTTACATAGAAATATGACCTAATAGCAACCTGGCTTTCCCTACCATCTAGAAGGCTCTGCGGCTATCAGCATCTCACAAAATTCTTTATAATTAAGGGGACCTGTATCTTACAATTCATTACCTTTATCATAAATCTACCTTTTTAAAATTTATCTGAATCTCCAATACCCAGTGGTTGACCCATAGAAGGAACTTAATAAATGTTAGTGGTAACAATGTTTAATTTTACTTGAAGTTTAAGAAATCTCCTCACCCTTCTGTGTTCCAGAAAAAAAGACTTACTTCAAGGAAGGACTCTTCTAAATATGACTTTAAATAAGGCTTATAGATGCCCCCCTTGTTTACCTAAGACAAGGCTGAACACAGACCCTCCAGTTCCCATTCTTTGTCTAAGAAATGGCTAGCTGAACTTCTTATCTCCACTAATCAACTAGAACAAAATGTTTTTTAACCAAACTTTGATTAAGCTTCTGTCCTTCCCCCAGGCCCCTAAACTTTAGCTCACTTTCAGCCCGAGCCAGCATACCCTCCCCCCACCTACCCCCCCCCCCCCCCGTAAGAGTAGACTGGCCTCAGGATAAAACATTCTCTGACCTACTATGCTAGTATGCCACCCTTTCATCCCACTTGCCTACATCTGGTTCTTTTTAGCTTTTTTTTACTCTTCTTTGTAAAAGGACATCTCTTTTGTCTAACTCTTGAGAAACTTACAGTTCTTATAATCACAAAGTTCTCTCCATTGTAATTGTCTCCTTTCCTAGACTTGGAAGAGGTCTCTTTTCTCCAGACTTTCGAATAGTCTCTCCTTTTTTTTTTTTTTTTTTTGCAGTACGCGGACCTCTCACTGTTGTGGCCTCACCCGTTGTGGAGCACAGGCTCCGGACGCGCAGGCTCAGCGGCCATGGCTCACGGGCCCAGCCGCTTCGCGGCATGTGGGATCTTCCCGGACCGGGGCACGAACCCCTGTCCCCTGCATCAGCAGGCGGACTCTCAACCACTGTACCACCAGGAAAGCCCTAGTCTCTCCTTTTTATGACCAGATTTGTTTTTCATTTGACAGTGGAATTACTGGAAAAAAAAAAAGTGAATGAAGGAGAACTCCTATTAAAGCAACCAGCTTCCCTTGTAACAATTGTGCTGCTGCAATGATAGTGCCATTGCTCTCCTCCTGATCCCATGTGGACTCTGGATTTTTACATTATTCTACCTGCTATAATCCACTTATCTATCAGCCATAACTATAAACTTATTTTGTCAATATTATCAAACAGTCCTGACCTCGCCCTTCATTTTGGCTTACACTTCATCTTCATCATGAGTCAGTCTAGGTCCTAACCCATTCAGATTTTTTTCCTGGCTTAGTTCCCAAGAAGACCTGATCCCTTTTCTGCAATTAAAATTGAAACAGTTAGTTAGTTTTGAAAGGCTTAATAGATACTAATTCCAAAAAGTTTGGGAAAAGCTATTCCAGATGCAAACAATTGTATGTGAAATCTCAGAGGTAGGAGTTGGAATTCATGCCTAAGCACAATAAAATTAGCTTAATTTTAGTTTAATTAGTAGAGTAATGAGAGAAAGTTGGAGATATTCAGGTGGTAGCCTGATTCAGACAGAAGTGACTGAACTTGATACAAAAGACCAAAATAGTGACATGCTTGATTTTGATGGGGACATGATAAAACTATTTAGGATATTAGGTTAAATGGAGATAGGAAGAAGTTGGAAAGCAGGAAAACAAAACAAAACAAAATAGAAGACAGACTGAGGAAATAATATAACCAGGAGGTGATCAGAATTCTGACTTATAGGGATCTGTAAGGATGTTAAGAATGGATATTGATTGCCATAAGATCATTCTTTGGCCTTAGGAGACTGATGTAAGAAAATATTGCTACAATTTATGTCAAAGAGTGTTCTGCCTATGTTCTCATCTAGGAGTTCCATGGTTTCAGATCTTACCTTTAGGTCTTCAAACCATTCTGAGTTTATTTTTGTATGTGGTGTGAGGGAATGTTCTAATCTCATTATTTTACATGTGGCTGTCCAATTTTCCCAGCACCAGTTATTTAAAAGACTGTCTTTTCTCCATTGTATATTCTTGCCTGCTTTGTTGTAGATTAATTGACCACAGATGCATGGGTTTTTTTCTGGGCTCTCTATTCTGTTCCATTGTTTTATGCCAGTACCATACTGTTTTGACTACTGTAGCTTTGTAGTATAGTCTGAAGTCAGAGAGGGTTATACCTCCAGCTTTGTTCTTTTTTCTCAAGATTGTTAGCAATTTTGGGTCTTTTGTGGTTCCATATAAATTTTAGGATTATTCGTTCTAGTTCTGTGAAAAATGTCATTGGTATTTTGATAGGAATTGAACTGTAGATGGCTTTGGGCAGTATGGCCATTTTAACAATATTAATTCTTGCAACCCAAGAGCATGGGTTATCTTTCTATTTCTTTGTATAATCTTCAGTTTCCTTCATCAATTTTATATAGTTTTCAGAGTCTTTTATCTCCAAGGTTAAGTTTATTCCTATATATTTTATTTTTTCTGATGCATTATTAAATGGGATATTTTTTGTTTTCTCTTTCTGATATTTATTTTTTACTCTATAGAAAAGCAACAGATTTCTGCATATTAATCTTGTATCCCACAACTTTACTGAATTCATTTATTAGTTTTAATAGTTTTTGGATGGAGACTTTAGGGTTTCCTATATAAAGTATCATGTCATCTGCAATCAGTAACAGTTTTACTTCTTCCCTTCAAATCAGGGTCCCATTTATTTCTTTTTCTTGTCTGATTGCTGTGGCTAGAACTTCTAATACTATGTTAAATAGAAGTTGTGAGAGTGGATATTCTTTTGTTACCAAATTTAGAGAAAAGGCTTTCATCTTTTCACTGTTGAGTATGATGTTAGATGTGGGTTTGTCATAAATGACCCTTATTATGGTGAGATATGTACAACTTCATGTTAATTGTAGGATGCAGACAGGCATATTTAACACTAAATGTTTTGAATATGTAAGTACAGTCAACTTTTGAGAACACTTAAGAACATTAAGTACAGTCTTGAACTTATTTTTTCATTAGTTGAAGTTATTCTGTTAAAGAGATATGGATGATAAAATTCTGCATAGTCATCTGTATAGGCATGAGGTATAAAAAATGTGATTAAGATAGTGTTAAATTATAGGGTCATTTTTACAATCATCATTTTATAAATTAACAAATACAAACTTCATCAGACATTAAAATCTATTATTCAGATAAGGAGCAATGATTTATAAGAACTAAGTGGCAGATTTAGCACAATCTCAGGTTTTAATGTGTTACAAAGTTTTATTTATTAAAAATGCAAAAAGGTTAACAATTTAGATATAAAAAGAGCAAGGCAGTGATCGATCTAATGGGAGATAATGGGTAAAGCATGCAATGCTCAGACTATAAAAATCCAATTATTCCTATTACTCTGCATGCATTAGGCAGTCATATTTTAGTACTATCCCATGCCTCACTTGTCTTGCTGCCTCTTATCAAACCTCCTCTGTTTGCATTTTAATTGACTTGGGGAAATGCAAAGAGAAAAAAGAAAAGAAGTTGTAAAATAAAGGGCTTCACAAATTTGAAAGCATATATGTGACCCTCTCTGACTATGTTATGCCAATGCTTTAAAAACCATTGTGCTCCAAAAGTCAGGTCCCTATCAGCCTAGCTACCTTTAAATTGTTGCTTCCAAACTAAATATATTTTATAAAAGTTTATGTCATCACTTTTAAGAGTGCTTAATACATGCAAGAACCATATTAGATTTACTTGAATAAACTCCCACTAGGCTACACACATGGTGAAGAATAGGCCACACATTTGGGGAGCTATGATTTCATAATTTTTTAATGCCTGTATTCCTCAATTTTCTCATCTGAAGATGTGAGTGACAAGAGCTACTTTATAAAACAGCTATGAGAATAAAAGAAAAGTTAATGTCTGCACATGACTGATGGAATGCCCTGATGAAGTGGGCTCTCTGGGAGTTGATTCATGGTTTTTTGTCTTGACTTATGAGTTGGTTTTGAAGCTGCTTCTAGGGCAGTGGTTCTTAAACTTCTTGCTCTTAAAACCCTTTTACATTCTTAAAAATTATTGTGGATCCCAAAAACCTTTTGCTTATTTAGATTAAGTCTTTTAATACTGTATTTTAAATTAAAATGTATGTATAATATAAAAATACATATTTATTAATTTATTTAAAATAACTATAATATACTCTTTACATCCCAACATAAACATTTTACAAAAATCTATATTTTCCAAAACCCAAAAAAAGGGAGAAGATTGACATTGCTTTATTGTTTTTAAACTTCTTTAATATGTAGCCTAAGAGATCTAGATTCTAATATTTGCTTCTGCCATCAAGGTTTTGTGGTACGTTGTTTTGTTTGAAGCATAGAAAGAAAATGAGGGCTTACACAGATCTGTGGTAGGAAAAGGGAAGACCTCAAGGTCACCCTGAAAAAGTCTTGGGGACTCCAAGAAGTCCTGAACCACACTTTGAGAATTGCTGTTGTGGGGAGTAGAAGCAAAAGGGAGGAAAGCAGACTGTTTCCAGCATTGGCTTCATGTCAAATCTGGGGAAATTCGAAAGGAAAATACTGAAGACCTAGAGACCTTCCTTTTGCCTTCAAGCCACCTTTAACCTGGTTTTCTATCCCCCGTGCTATTATAGCCCACACACACTTTGCTTCTGCCAAGATGATCAGAACTTTAGTCTACACTCATTTGACAAAAACAAGCTGGAAAGAGAAGACAGGAGCTACTTGTATAATAACACATTTGCTAACCAAGAAATAAGACCAGGGCTGTAAGGCAACAAAAGCATTTATTTGAAGTTAAATTGCAGTTCAGGAGATGCACGTTCAGGCAGAAACCTAAATGTGTTCTGAGGAGGGTTGAAGGCCGAAGGGTTTTTTAAAGGAAAAGGAGGGAGCTTACATAAATTGTTTTGCAAGAGTCACGATTGGTGCTGGCAGATCGAAACTATACGTAATTGGTTGCTATGGCTGTTACTAGGCAAGAGTTCATCGTATCAGCTTTTTTCAGGATGCTGTGGTCTTGCGGCTTGGCCTCGTTCAAATTCACGTTCCTTCCAGGGGGAGATGTGCGCAGGCTGTGCTTCCCCAGAGGCCTCCTGGGTCCATTTTAGTGCCCTATTGGCAACACAGACTCCATTTTTACATGTTGATGCTGTGGAGGTTTTACCAAACTCCATTTTCAGGGTAAATGTGGTTTGATTTATTACTAAATACTGTAGTTCCTTGATATATGCAGATTTAACATTTGCTGTTTCACAAGTGGTCATGAAAATGCATGGCATGAAGTCATTCATAGCTTTGTTGAGGCATCAGTTTGGAACAGGCCTCGAGGCTGGTGTGCAGGGGTGAGTGAGTCACGTGATAAGTGGGCTTGGTGGATCCCCAACATCTCCATCCAGTGGAATTTACTAATGGCCACTCTTCCAGGGAGAACTGCTCCTAGAATAGAGTCATTTTTGGAAGTCTTGGAATTTGGGAGAGTGTTGCTGTTTTGTGAAAAATGGCCTCAGGTAATTGAAAAGCAAACTGCCAGTCTTGGTATGCAAACAAAGAGAAAGTGAAACTATCTAAAGTATGCTGCTTGTTAAAAAAAAAATCCCAAAAAACAAACAAACAAAAAACCTCTACATTTCACTTCAGTCTAATATTTATAAAATAATTGTGTATCCAAAAATATCACTTAAACTTAAGATTTATTACACTTTATGAGGTTGATTAGGTACAATTGTAGTATTCACAAATTTGAGCATTTGAAAATGTTGAGGCTACTATATTAAATTAATGTTTAAATTCAATTTAGAATAATTAGCATTGTTTTTAATTCTCAATTTGGTGTGGTTTGGAATCTTTGTTTAAAATCTAATCTTTAGGAGAAGCTAAAACTATTAATTATTTGTTATACTAAATAGGATTTATAAAACCTTTATAAAGTAAACAAAAAATTTATCAAATAGGATATTTCCAACTTTAATCATATATATATGT
This sequence comes from Delphinapterus leucas, assembly GCF_059928025.1. Lineage (NCBI taxonomy): Eukaryota > Metazoa > Chordata > Mammalia > Artiodactyla > Monodontidae > Delphinapterus > Delphinapterus leucas. Next base: position 23,202,655 of record NC_143136.1, on the reverse strand, counting down.
ATAAATGTTTCTGCTTTTGTGAAATTTTCTGTGCTACATATAACTTAGGATGATCTATGCAGGACTGTATTTAAAAGGCTTAGAACAATTGCTTGGCATATATAAAGTGCTATGTAAGTTTTTGCTGTTTTTATACTTTCTTACAAACACCAAACACCAAAAATAAATAAATAAATAAGATGACAAGAAAAAGTAAGATAATTTATGGAGGGCCTGCTCTGTGCCAGTTACTATTTTTAGGCATTGGGAATAGAGAGCCTAGAATAGAACTGGGTAGTATGTGTTACACAGCACGGAATGCAATTCCATGAAAGTCTCCAAATTTTTAGAAAAAAATCTTGCTAGCTTCCCTCTGTCTATCTGCATGTTTACTGTAATTTACATGAATTTACTCTCAATGAAATAAATTATTCTAAGTGGCAAGCTCACAAATGATTATTTCTATCTAAAATACTAGGCCAACTATTCCTTTGGTTGCCATTTACTGATGAAGGAAGCTTAAAGAGTATAAACCTTAAAATAAACTTAATAGACATGGACAGAGAATCTAGAAAAATCTATTGGTAGGTTCACCCTCTAGAGAAACATCATATTTTAAAATTATTTTTTATTGATACTTTCTCATTTCTGGATAGTTTATTTTATAAGGAAATTTTACACATATAGATGAAAATACTCAATACGTCAATATGTTAATGTTAAAGGAATACAAGCTTTAGAATAAGATGTTTAAAAATAGAAGACTGTAATATGATTTGATATTTCATATCAAATTTAAATTTTATTACCAGTAACTATTTAAACTTTATCTTATAATAGAAAGTTTACACATTTTTAGAAAGCCTTGAATTTTTGATCCAGATGGTCTTTTATCTAGGCTGTTTAGAACCTTTACCAAAAAATTAGCCTCGCCTTGCAGCCTGCCCACAGCCATCTAAAACTTGCTCGATTCTTCTGATTGGTTGTATACAATTTCAGACATTGGAGATTATCCAAGTACTGTCTGCTTGAGGTATGGAAATGCTTAATGTTTAACTAATTTCAGTTGCATTTGAGCTTGTTAATTTTTTGTTTGGTTGGTTTTTTGTTCCTTTTTTTGAGCTTGTTAATTTTTTTCTTTTTCTTTTTTTTTTTTTTTTTTTTGCGGTACGCGGGCCTCTCCCTGCTGTGGCCTCTCCCGTTGTGGAGAACAGGCTCCGGACGCGCAGGCTCAGTGGGCATGGCTCGCGGGCATGGCTCACGGGCCCAGCCGCTCCGCGGCACGTGGGATCTTCCCGGACTGGGGCACGAACCTGTGTCCCCTACATCGGCAGGCGGACTCCCAACCACTGCGCCACCAGGGAAGCCCCGAGCTTGTTAATTTTTAATCAGTAAAATTCTCCACATTCTCAGTAGAGAAATATACTATATAACCTGAAAGTTATGTCGCCACCATCCCAACCCACACCAAAGCCCACTCAGAATCCCCAGTAACACATCTCATATCTAATCAGAATTAAACACACCTTCTGTGTTCTGTACATACTATTATTATGGAATTTGTCATAGTCGAATATGCCAAAACTGGATTGCAAATTTCAGGGAACCCAAAGCTTCTGTTAGGTTTTTATTCTCTAATTCTTAGGGTAGTGCCAGGGAAATAATAAACCCTCAACAAGTGAGTGTTTTTAGTGATTAATGAATTAATCTTCAAGTAGCTTTTTACTTAAAAGCAAAATAAAATTATCAGGGTAAAAGAAGATATCATATGCCATGTGATGGACCTATTTTATTTTCTATCTATCCTATATCTTCTTTATCTTTTAGGGGAATACTCCTACCACATTCTTTTTCCATATGGTTGAAAGAGAGTGACTCCATCTCCATACCTTCAGGGTGGACATTCAATCCACGACCTTTGGTACTTCTTCCCCACCCCCAATGTTTTAATTATGAGAACCAATGTATTCCTTTATTTTGCTTAGATAATTCCAGTTGGGTGTCAAACATGTTCAACAGCATCCTGGCTAAAACACTGTCTGCATTTTAGAATCCCCCATCAGAAATATTCACTGAGTTCATGTTCTTTAATGCTTTCCTAACTGCAGCTTTATATACAAATGCAATGCTATGTTTTATTGCCTCTTATTCTGCAGAAAGTTTTCAATTCCCACAACTAGTTTTTATTTATTTTTCTTTTTACAACGTTTCAAACATTTTGGGCAGAGCCAAACTATTTTTTAAACAGATTTATAGAATGGTGTTTTCTTCGTACCTTGTCTTATTTCTCTCTTAAGTGTCTGATAGGTGAGGATTTTCACCTCTGTTCTCTTTCTCAGGCTTGACATTTGTCTCTATTTTCTCCAATGATTTTATTTTTCAGCGTCTTCCTCTTACTCAAGATAAAGAAAAAGTTACATCTATATAACACTTTAGAAATATTCACCTTAAAAAAAGAAGTACGATGGTTAAAGTAAGATGTCTCACTATACGTCATGACTTGGTAATGGCTTACCTTTCTCTTTTAACTCTTTATTAAAAGAGAGAAACTGCTAAAGAATAGATATTTGTTCCTCTTGAATGTATTTCTTTAGCTACTTATTCCCCCTCTTGTCTCTCAAAAAATTGTTAGAATGAAATTTTTACATTCCAGACCCTATATGTATAACCAAAACTAGCTTTAGTTTTGTTTTTCGGTTTTACTTTTTATGCAGCAGAGGAATGCTAAAGAAAGTAAGAAAAAATATTTCACACTATCTTAGTGTTTCCAATGAGCATTTCAATTATGTGCATATTAGTGTACATTCTTCTTATGTTTGGGGTTTTTTATTTGTTTCTTTGTAGAGTAGCTCTAGGTTCACAGCAAAATTGAGACAAAAAGTACAGAGATTTTCACATCCCCTGCCTCCACACACGCACAGCCTCCGCCATTATCATCACCCCCCACCAGAGAGGTAATTTATTATAATTGATGAACCTACATTAACACATTGTAATCACCCAAAGTCCATAGTTTACCTTAGAGTTCACTCTTGGTGCTGTACATTGTATGGGTTTGGACAAATGTATAATGACGTGTATCCAACATTATAATATCATATAGAGCATTTCACTGACCTAAAAATACTTCGTGCTCTGCCTGTTTATCTCTCCCTTCCCTCCCATAAAAAAACCTGAGCAACACCTACTCTTTTTTACTGTCTCCATAGTTTTGCCTTCTCCAGAATGTCATATAGTTAGAATCATACAGTATGTAGCCCTTTCAGATTGGCTTCGTTCATTTAGTAATGTGCATTTAAGTTTCCTCCATGTGTTTTCATGGCTTGATAGCTCATTTCTTTTTAGCAGTGAAAAATATTCCACTGTCTGGATGTACCACAGTTTATTATTCCACTCACTTACTGAAGGACATCTTGTCGCTCCCAAGTTTTGACAATTATGAATAAATCTGCTATAAATATCTGTATGGAGGTCTTTGTGAGACATAAGTATTCATTTCCTTTAGGTAACAAGTGAGGAGCATGATTGCTGGATTATATGATAAGAGTAGGTTTAGTTTTGTAAGAAACTGCCAAAATATTTTCCAAAGTAGCTGTATCATTTGACATTCCCACCAGCGTAGGATGAGAGTTCCCACTGTTCCTTCCACATCCTCACCAGCATGTGGTATTGTCAGTATTCTAGATTTTGGTTATTCTAGTAGGTATAGAGTGGTATCTTATTGTTTCCATTTGTATTTATCTGATGACGCATGATGTGAAGCACCTTTTCATATGCTTATTTGCCATCTGTATATCTTCTTTGGTGAGGGATCTGCTAAAGTCTTTGGCCATTTTTAATCAGCTTGTTTTCTTATTGCTGAGCTTTAAGAGTTCTTTGTGTATTTTTGGTAACAGTCCTTTATCAGATATGTGTTTTACAAATATTTTCTCCCAGTCAGTGGCTTCTCTTCTCATTCTCTTGGCATTGTCTTTTACAGAGCAGAAGTTTTTAATTTTAATGAAACCCAGCTTATATCAATCATTTCTTTCACAGATCATGCCTTTGGTGTTGTATCTAAAAAGTCATTGCCTTTGTTTTGGCTGAGTGTAGTACCATGATTATTTTTTTAGAATGTTAGTTAGATTAAAAATCATCCAACACTATTTAAGAATTATTTTAGAGTTAGTAAAGTACCAATTGGAAAGTATTATATTAAAAGAATTGGGAAATATCTGAATATTTATTTTGAATAAAAATATATGTTTGTGCCTTATGATATCCAGTGTGATATTCAGTGATACTGGATGTGACGGGTACAACCATGTCTCCTGCCTAATAGCTGTGCTTATTTACCAACTAAAAGTTTAATATGTGTTAAGAATTTAATTCCCTTGCTGCAATGGACTAAAGTTTGTGTCCCGCCAAAATTCATATGTTGAAATCCTAACCCTTAATGTGATGGTCTTAGGCCTAGCCTTTCAGAGGGAGGTCATTAGAGTCTAAGAGTGGTGCTCTCATGAATGGATTAGTGCCCTTATAAAAGATACTCCAGAGAGCTCCCTCCCTGCTTCTGACTGGGAGGTTACAGTGAGAAGACAGAGTTCTGTAAACCAGGAAATAGGTCTTCACCAGACGGTGGTTCTTCCAGTGCATTGATCTTGGACTTCCCAGCCTCCAGAACTGTAAGAAATAAAGTTCAGTTATTTATAAACCACTCAGTCTATGGTGTTATGTTATAGAAGCATGAACTAAGACACTTGTTGTCCATTATGAGGCTGTGAAAAGCTGACCTATTTTAAGCCCAAAATAATCTAGCCATTCACACAAACTCTTGTTAATAACCCTTTTCAGTCAGATTGTAATTTGACATTTTTCTCTAAGAAAAAAAATTTTATTACTCAGTCTGTGAAACACAGAACCCAAGTAAATGTTTTTTGTTTAAAATAAACATTTTTTTCTGTTATATGTGCCATGACATAGTTGTTTACGATGTAGAATACCTACTACTATTAGTGTAATTGTCAGAAACATCTATTTTCAGTAAAGCTGTGTTACTAACCCAGCTAAAACATACACTTTCAAGAGATTCACCCCAGGGATATTTACCCTGGGATTCTCTAACCTACTGAACTTTAGAGTTTCCTGGAGCTTCTATAAAATGCCTGCTGCACAAGCCCTATACCAATTAAATAACAATCTTTGGAGATGGGGCCTTAGATTATATTTTTGGAAACTCCCCAGGTACTTCTAAGGTGAAACTAAGGTGAAATACCATTTATTTGGGCCAAATGAATGGTCAGAATCTTATTATTCAATTTTTAGTCATTTGTAGAGACACATTTCCTTGTCAAAAAGACATTCACTTAGTGTTGCTGGCTAATGTCAAATGTTTTTTCTTTCATCTTTAACGTGAAACATGTTACAAAAACCCTTGATAATCATAACATCTGCATTTTAAAAGATTTCCATTGTTGTGAACTATTTTTGCTCATTCAGCTCTTCCTGGGGGGACTTTTCTCACTGGGAGGTAATCTATGTTTAGTCTTAACTGAAAGAATGAAAGCTCTTCAGAAAGCCTTGGGGCATACAGGTCATTAGCAAAAAGCTGAAATTGAAGTACTCACTGATCCATTATAATAATGAATACTACATTATTTCAAGCTTTACTTTCCTGGAATAGTAATTTTCCCACGTGGGCACTCTGCAATATTTTATTGTAGTAGACTTACCTTTAAACTTATTTCTGAATACATATAGCATGTAAACAAAATCAAATAGGTAATAATGAACGTAGAACAAAAGAAGGATTTTTGTTTTAAAAAGATAAAAGTTATGTCCTACTTTTTCCCTCAGAACAGTAAAATGCAAACTGGTGGAAAGTTTGATTAACTTAAGACATAGTTGTTCACTAGCAAAAATCAAAGCAAAACAAATAATTTTGGTAATAATATTTTAAAATAGCTTATGTCTAAATATTCCCTATAGAATATACTATGTATTCTATAGAATCTCACTACAGAGAAGATATTCTATTATAATAAAATATCTATTCCCAGTTACAATTTAAAAAATACGTATTAAGTACCAAGTTTATCTAATACTGTACAGTTGATGTAAATATGAGTAGGAGATGATTCCCACTCTTAGACAGTTAACCATATTTGGATGACACAGACTTATGCATAAAAACTGCAATAGAGTGAGTGCTATACTAATAAATCATGGAGATCAGAAGAGGGCATGTTTCAGCCTGAGACACTGAGCAAGGTTGCCCAAAGGAAGAGGCATTTGGAATGGATTTCAAAGGATGAGAAGCTTTCCATAGGGAGGAGAATGAGTAAAGCAAATCAATAAAACTTAGAGCATTCTGCAGAAAGGCAAGCCGTTCAATATGTTCAAAACTTAAGAGTACAGGTGTGAAGATCAGCTGTCTCTGGGGCTGTGGTCACTTTGACCTGGGATCATGAAGAATCTTGAATGTCATGCTAAGGATTTTGATCTCCCTCTTGGGGGCAGTGAAACACCATCCACACAATCCACACAATGTAATTTTGAGTTATTTAAGACACAATTTCTTAGCCACTTTCCTTGGCCTGACATGAAGCTGTCTCCCCACAGCCATACTTTAGCTTTTTCTTTCACATTAGTCAATTTGCTAAGTTAAAATGTTTTACATTTACTCTATTTCTTTAAAATTAAGACAAAATGGTGAGTGTCCCATAAAAATATATATTAGTACATGTTAGTTATTTCTATTAAAGATAAATCATTATGATTGAGGTTTATGATTTCATTGGTATGTATAAGTACTATAATTTTGATATGTCTAAAATTTATCAAATACAAATTTATTTTATAACACATTCAAAAAGACTTGCAATTTCTTAACCAATAAATAATACGTATGTTATATGAAAAACTTGAGAGTTAAGGTAGAGGAAAGAATTGCACAGCTAAGGCTTTTTGGAGGAAAGTCTGTACAAATAATTACTCTGAGAACAGAGCTTTACTTGTTTGCTTGTTTGTTGGATAAGACAAACAACTTTAGTCTTAAGGTTCATTTTACAGCCCTGGGAAATTTTGTTTTAAACATTTTACTTGTTGAAAGCAAACAAATGAATATTATAAATGAACATTCATTTATTTAGCAAATATTTATCAAGCACCCAATATGGGTGTGGCAATGTTCTAGCCACAAAGCATGCAGCAATGAAACAGAGTAGAATCAACCCTGACCTCATGGGGCTTGCATTCTAATGGCAGTTGTCATAATGGGGGCAGGAAAACAGTCAAACAATAAGAAAATAAACTAATTCATAAACTAATTCATAATATGTGGCAGTGGATGATGTTGAAACAAAAAAGCAGGATAAAGGGGTCTGGGTTACTGGCAAAAAGAGGAATGTGCTAATTTTTGTACTAGAATGATTGGAGGAGGGTTCACTTAATAAGGTAAGCCATGCAGATGGAAGCGGGGAGAAAGAACAAAACTTATGGGTAAAAAGTGTTCCCCAATGTTCAAGGGGAAGCAAGCAAGCCTAATGCAGCTGGAAGAGAATGAGCCAATGATAGAATAGATGGCAGGAGATATGAACAAAATGTGAGAATGCATGGGGTGAGGAAGCCGGAACCAAATCGTATAGGGCCTCACCAGCTATTCTCGGAATTTGTTTTTTAATGTGAGTAAGATAGGAATCGATTGGAGAGTCATACATTTTAGAAGAATCAATTTGGCTGCTCCTGAGACTAGACTATGGAGAATTAGGGCATAAGGAATCTATTGTGATAACCCAGGAGGGAGAGGATGGGGGCTTGGACTGGAGTGGAAGCAGGGAATGTAGGAACAAATAGCTGTATTCTGGATATACTTTGAAGATATAAGAGGCAGGGATATCAATATGTGAAATATTGAATTACTGTCTACTTATGTATTAAAATTGAATTCATATAGGTGGCAAAGTTTTGATATTACCAAAACCACAAAAATCACAGAGGATTCTTCACCCCTAGAACAGACCAGACAATATTTCATGTACTCTTCTTTGACCTCAAGCATCAAAAAGGATAGAAGCAAAACTACCTTTGTAATTGTTGAGCATCCAGTCTATGGAACTGGCCCACAAATTAGTTCATTTTGTTTAAAATATAATATCTGATTTTTAAAAATCAGTGAGGGTAAATGCAGAGTAAATGTTTGTTTCATTCTAATCATTTAAGCTGACTATGTTATTGAAATCAAATTTACCAACTAAATGCTTATGTAGACACTCAGAAGCAGTTACAGATAAATTGATTACATCATTTCTTACATGTTGGTCCTATACAGTCTAGAAATTATACTATTTTTTTTATAGCTGAGTAGTCATCCTGAATAAAGGAATCTGATTACTTGTGGTAGAAAACTGACAGTGGGACTTCAGTCCTTACTTAAGTACAGGCTGGAAATAGACTCTGAAAAGGATTTTATGTGTAAATCACTATATAATAAACCATTCCAAATTTATTGGCTTAAAATATGAAGTGTTTATTATTTCTCACAAGTCTTAGTGGATCTCAGGTGTCCTTCTCTTGTCCACAGTTTGCTAGTGAGTTGGGAGAGGCTGGCTGGTCTTAGGATGGTCTTAGCTGGGATGCTCAGCTCTGTCCCTGTGGTCTCTCCTCCTGTGAGCGATTTGCCTAGGGTTCTTCTCATGATGGTGGTGGAAGTCCAAGAAAAAAGTAAAAAATGCACAGCACTTTTAAAATCCTCTGCTTGTGTCAAGTCTGATAACATCCTAATGGCTGTAGCCGAGCAAATCACACGGCCAATCCCAGATGTAAGGAGTGGGGAAAAAGGCTCTGACCATTTAGTGAGAACTTCAAGGACACAAGTAAAGAGCAAACAAAATACACGGTATTAACCACAAACCCAAAAAGCATTACAGCCACCATTTCTTTTGCAAGTGTCAAGTCTGGAAAACAAGCATGTTTGGTTAAGGCCTTATTCCCAATCTTGACCTTTTGCTGCTCTCTAAAATTTGGTCGCCGCGCTCAGAACAGCAACATGACTTAAAGGCTATTTAAAGCACTTTCACACACTCCCCCCAAACCTTCCATGGTAAACACATTAACAGAATCTCATAAGGTCATACTTTGAGCCCTTAATTGAAAAATGAGAAATCGCAAAATATGAAACTCAAGGATTATTCAGGTAGCAGGTCAGTCTTTGAGGAAAGAAAAGGTAGTTTCTGGCTGATACTGATTCCCTGGCTCTTAAATGTGCTTGGTTTCCTAAAATTTCAGTAATAATATCTTTGAAAGTTTTACTTTATGCACTCTTATATCTCAGGCTTTTATACATATCTTTTATTTATATCAAACAATAGCTAAACTGGCAGTAAAGTATGAATAAAAATAATTCAAATTGATTAATCTTAAGGACATCTCAAAGACATAACAGTGCACTAGTCTAGAGAACGAATCCAGAAAATGTAAATAAGTTCAGTAAAGTGTTTTTCAGAAAGAGCTTTTAATATATATAATTAATTATTTTTAATTGAGTAATAAAAATCATATAAACGTCATGTCTAAAGCGTGTTAAATTCTGTCCTCCTCCTGATAACTATTCCAATTAATTTGTGGTCAAAGAGTGATTATAGAAGTTTTAGACATTCTGTGTCTTGTGTATAACTTATTCTGACTATAAAGCATGATCTGAATAATTTGCTGCCTCAATGTTGAAATTAATAAGCTAAAGTCACTATTAGGAACTATTTCAACATTTGCTGCCAAATATCCTTAAAATACTTTTCAGGACAAGATAAGAATAAATAAACAAAAGCCAATGATATTAATAATTTATTTCATTACTCCCAAAAGCTACATATATTTTATCTCCTGTCATTCTTGCTCTAACTCCTTTCCCAGTCAGGATGGCAATATGTACTCACCTGTCTCCCAGAAACAAACATGGTGAGTTTGCATTGTTCCACTTTCTTTGTATCATGATGTGGCTTCCCCTTCTTTCCTGGTTACCTCTAGTAGCTGCTGTAGCTGCTCTCTGTAGCTGTTCCCTTCTTTCCGCCATAGATGGCGGCCAGTTTGAAAATTCCAACTTCCCAATGGATAGCTAGGAGTTTGTATTATTAGTAGAATTTGTTCCTTGTGGAAACTAACTCTATACAACTGTGTGTCTGTCTGTCTGTATGCATATACCCTAAAACCTTTAACTTTCCTGACATACCATCTTCTCCCCCTTATAGGCCAATTTTGGGTTGTCATTGTTTTATTCAGATGAGGCGCCAAGAAGAGCAACCAGTTTAAGATTGAAGTCTGGCAAATTCCTTCATTTAAGCAGTTAACCTGGAATGTCCTTTCTTTTTACATGCCTCTTGCTGAGATTCTATGCTGTGTCTATTTGTAAATATAAAAGCTGCTCCTGGAGACAGATGGTTATTTACTGTGTTTTTTCTATTATGCAGGATAAATTATTAATAAGAAAATAATTGAATATTGAATATGCCCTGGCAAAGAAATAATCTTTCACCAAGTCTGTCACATAGTATGCTGCAAGCATGCATTCCAATTAGTAGAGTGGGTCGAGTAGATTAATGTACCAAATTGTTTAAATTCATGATCCAAACCTAGTTTTCTTAAGAACTTTGTACAGTTGTGAGTTAATTGTTATTCAAGTTTATTAACTTTCTGCAAGTTTCAACTATATCTTATGACCCATGGATTTATATCGTAATTTAATATACATACCATTGAAAAGGTTTTCTCAAAAGCATTTTTTCATATTTTTTTCATTTTGCTAGCCTTATATTATAGCTGATCAAATAATTTGTCATTTTAATATATTAAAATGTATGGGTAGGAAATATTTTACCTTGTTTGTTTGTTTTTGGGCCTCTCACTGTTGTGGCCTCTCCCGTTGCAGAGCACAGGCTCTGGACGCACAGGCTCAGCAGCTATGGCTCATGGGCCCAGCCGCTCCACGGCATGTGGGATTCTCCCGGGCCGGGGCACGAACCCGCGTCCCTTGCATCGGCAGGCGGACTCTCAACCACTACGCCACCAGGGAAGCCCTACCTTGGTTTTTATAAGTAAGCTTTCAAGCTACTAAGTTTTGAAATAGAAAATAATATATTCAGCTAGGATAGTAGAATAACGAAATATGTGAATATTTAAGGATTGTAATATGAATACAGGAGGAGACGAAAATGTTTAACCATTCTAGAGTAACAGTTCCCTATATCAGTGGTTCTCAAAGTGTGGTCTTTGCATTGACAGCATCAGTAGTACCTGGGAGCTTGTGAGAAATGCTAATTCTCAAACCCTAGAATTTCTGAGTCAGAAACTCTAATGGTGGTGCTCAGCCATCAGCATTTTAAAATGACATCAAAGTGATTCTAATGAACACTAAAGTTGGACATCCACTGTTCTATAGAGTTATTTATCCTTTTCAAGCAGTATTACAATCATAATATCATTTAACCTGCATTTAAAAAAATCAAAGTATTTTTAATTGAGAAGACTAAAATTCAGCAAGATTAACTTCTTCAAAATTCCACAGCTAGATTGATGACAGAACCAGTACCTGATTTGACTTTCACTAAAACTTGTGCCATTAACAAACTTATAATTTTCACTTTAATTGGACAGAAAAATTAAAGGAAAAGGAAAATCTAAGTCAGGCAAGACATTGACTTTGGCATGGTGTTGAAAGTAGGGGAAGGACAATCAATACACTAATATTCACTGAGCACACACCACAGGAAAGGATTTTCTCAGTAGAATGAAGGCTGCAAAAAATTAAGCTGTATGGTTCCTGCTCTGTAACACTCTTTCATTCTTCTAACAAATCATATATCAGTAGCTGTGTTCATCATGGAAGATACAACCATAAGCAAGACACAGTCCTTACTCTCAAGGATCCTGGAGTCTACTGGGAGAAACAGATTCCCCAAAATGGGTAATTTCAATAAAGAACAAAATATATTTGTATTGTATTAAAGCATGCCATGATGAACACATAGGAAAAACACTTCTTCTGGTTCTTAGTTTGAGAGAAGGGCTGGCAAGTGATTCAAAGACCACTTCCTGGAATATTATAGAATCTTAAAGGAGAGGAAAAATATCTTAGCCCATAAAAATAGCTAACAACATGAGAAAGAATGAATGGGCATGAATCCTTACTCTCTTGACAATTTTTATCTAAAGAAGAGTGCATACACTTTCAAATGTCATTATTCTGAAGGATCATTGTCCAAAGATACATTTAAAATCCAGAGAAAAGTTTTGAACTGAGTTTCTTCATTGGAATATAATTTTAAATATTTTACAGTATAAAAATTAAACATATGCTCATTCTGCTTAAAAAACACTATAATTTAGAATACTAAAAACAAAAATCATAGTTCAATGCTTATTTCATATTTGGGGGGAATCAGATATAAAAGGTGACTTGATGCCATCAGAAAATATTTACATAGCCAGTGCAAAAGTGGGAGACAGCATTGAACATGTTATAAAATGAATTATAATGAAAGATCTATAATCTATGTAGCCTCTGATCTACTGAGGGTTCTTATACTGTTAATATAGTTTCTTTTCATAGAAGCATCAGCTAAGTTCAGCACAGTAATACTGAACTATTCCAGTTTTGCTGAATAAAACTGATAATGAGTTTTCTCTTACCTTCCAACGTTTTACGTGATGAAAGTAGAAAAATAGGAAACACCTGAAATACTGGAGCAGATAGAGTGAAAAATAACTAAATCAGAATGATTTTCCTAAATTTTCAGTAAGTTACACAATAAAAATAAAGATTTAATATGCAACAGCCTTTCCATTGCAGTTGTTCTACGACAGTGAACCCATGGTGATTAGAGTATTTTCTGTATTAAATTATATTGTTTTGCATTAGTGCTACCTGATTCTAGATAATATTGATATTTATATCATCTAACTAATTTCTACATTAACCAAAATATGTAGCTAGTAGACCAACATGACAAGAGAAAAGAGATGTTCCTAACCCTTTGTTAGCCCACAAAAATACTGAGTTGTAGAATATATAAGGATACTAATTTCACTATTAGTCAAGTAATGTCAATGTTAGGTGCAATTCTGACTGACTGTGCCTCAAATTCTTTCTTGCAATGAGATGAGATATAAATAAATGTGTCAGTGATAGTAAATATTTATTATATTAAACTTTTATGTGTTGAAAACAACAGTTTATCTCAGGGAGAAATATGATAGTTTAAAAATCAGTTCATAAATAATTGGTATTTATAAATTTGGTAGTTTGCTCCCAGCAGGGAATTAAAATACACCTCTATGTACATGCTGGTACAATAGGCATGAAATGTACAACAGAGAGTCTCCAGAGGACACCAAGATTCTGAGACTAGATCCAAAAAGAGGCAGGAAAATACAGCTCAAATCTAATTTGGTATCTGATATCGAAGGGGGAGGCCACTGTTGTGGAGATGTCAAATGGGAAGGCATTGAGCAGAAATTTCAGAAATAGCAGATTGAACACTTGTTGTTGTGGGTCAACTTTTAATAGAATATTTTGAAAGAAAGGCATGTTAAGCAGACCCAAACCATCTCTCTGCCATTCTGGATATCAATGCCATTGGGAGAGAGAGTTATGAATGGAGAAAAACTCCATTCATTCAAGAGGTCTTAACTAGAAGTGTAGCCAAGGAGTTTGAGTGTCTTCTTTGATTGACTAGCTCCAGCCCACCTCAGCCTATTATAGTTTTCAATGTTGTAATAATTCTTGATTTCCTAACTCATTGGAGCTAGACAGGGTTGGAACAGCTAGCCATGTCCTAGAACTGTGTTCAATGGAAACAAATAAAATGAGTGCAGGACTAGGTCACAGCTTGAGATAGTCTATGTTATTTACTGACAAATATTTTTCAAATATAGTCCAAATATATTTCTGACCTATAATGAAAAAGTAGACAAATCAATATAGAATAGAGATTAAAGTTATCAAGATCAACTTTACCAAGTGGATGTTTTAAATACAACAGTGTGTTATGGCATGTGATTTCCTAAAGAAATACCTTAGATATGAAGTCATATTATTTATTAAACTTCATAATGGAGTAAGGAAACCCATGATTTAAAGCAAGGCAAAACTAATATATATTTGTAAAAGATGTCAAATAAACGATATCCCTGTTTTTAAGTTTACAAGAATTATATAACAATACTCATAAATATAAAAAGTCATAGTATTCTTCTGTTTACAATTTTGAAATTCTTATTTAAATAGAACTATTGATTCTATTTAATTATGATTTATTCTATTAAAATTTATAAAAATCCATTATTTATGCTAGGGAAGCTCATGTAGCTAGAAGGTATTAATAAAATATTGAGCCCAAAAAGGAAGAAGAGTGGTATTGAGGCTGAGAAAGAGGGGAGAGACACTTAGCAAAGTAAACCACACACATTTTGAGACTCCAGAGACATTACCTTTTCCTTAAACATATTGTCAGGTTTCATCAGGAACTATTATCTAATTTTTTTCAGAAAGTGTGATAATGTGCTTATGTATTTTGATTGCTAAATTAAAAGTTAAGAATTCAAAAAAACAAAAGAATTCAACAGTTTTTTTTTATTTTTTCAGTGAATCAGAATGAAATTTAAGATGATTTCTTGATGATATTCTAAATTGTATGGAATATTTCACTATATTATCCAAAATTGAAATAAGGTTTACTTTTATTATTTTTGTTTTCCTGTTTAATGTTCTCTTTTGATAACTCAACATTAGTGGTGAATTTGATGTAGAGTTTTCAGTGGTCGTGGAAAGTCCAGTTAGTCAAGGAGTTCATAACTATGGAAGAATATTTGAGAATATTTTAAATCTTTATATTGAGAAATGTAAATTAGAAGGATGCACTCAAATACTACCTAAATCACCAGTGACAACTGAATTGGGGGAAGGGGGTGTTTCTGATTATATTGCATTTGCTCAGTCTATTCTAAAAATGCTAAATGCAGATTTGAACAATAACCATCTTAAACTTCTTTAAATATCACTAGTGTCATATATATATATATAAAACATACGCCATTTATATATATGTATATAAATGTACATTAACAAATGAGGTTTAATGTGTATTCAGTGACTTATTTTTAGGATTATCCTGCTTTTCCCACTTTGGTAATTTACGAGGATCACTTCAAATATAGCATCACTAAATTCTGAAGTGTTATATTTTTCTTTATTGAATGGATATTATAAGAAGCTAAGACCATTAGTTAAGGAGTAAGAAAACATCCCAAACATCAATCAGTAGTAGAATGGATAAATAAAATGTAATATATCCTTGAAATGAATACATGCTATCATGAAAATGAATGAGCACACAGCAAAACATAATGTTGAGTGAAAGAAATTAGGCAAGAAGAATACATAATCTATGATTCTTTTTATAAAAAGTTCAGAATCAAGCAAAACTATTCTGTTATTTAAGGGTGCATACTGTACAGAACTCCACAGCAAGACAAGGGAAGGATAACCATAAATGTTAGCACAGAGTTTACCTTCAAGAGGGAGAGCAAGGGTTGGAAACAGGAAGTGGCACAAAGGGGAGCACTTCTGGGGTTCTGGCATTGTTTTCTTTCTTGATGTGGACGGCAGTTACACAAGTGTTTGCTTTTCAGTAATTCACTAATCTATATAGTCTTTCGTATGTGCACCCTAATTCTCAGTAAAAATAAATCATAGGTAGATAGGTAGATAGATAGATAGATAAAATAGATAAATATAAATAAAAGGGAGAATTAAAATCAAGAAAACCAGGGTATTTGATGTATTGTTTATTTCCTCCAAGGTGTACAGTTGGACTGCCATAGAAAACATATCACAAAGGGTCACGGGAGATATTTTGGAAAGACTAAGAGACTGAAAACTTGGGTTCAGCATCCAGATCCATACTTAAACACTTAGCTTTGTGTAAACCATGAAAATTCACTTCAGTTCTCTGAGCCTCAGAGTTCTTATCTGCAAATTGGGAGTAATAATTATTTGTAGAAAAGTGGATGATAATTTCAATGAAAGTACAAAAATTATTTAGATAATTATCTCCTCATCTCCATCCTTCTCACCACAAATCCTCACTTCTATGCATGAAAATGTGGAAATGATGTCAGCTATAATTGCCAAAAAGTATGAAGTATTTTATATATTTCACACATTCATTATTATTTTAAACAAACCTTCATTGAACAAAGCATTGTGGTCATGAATAAGGCAAAAGATTTTATCATTTCCATTGCACACATACACAAAGACACTCACACACACACACACACACACACACACACACACTCCTTCTACCCTTTGTCAGGCTAAGCACATTGGAAAAAAAGAAATCAAGGAGTAAAAAAGAGCAAAGCGGTTCTTAGCCAGGATTCATCTATTGTCATTCCTGTTTGTAGGGACGTAGCAAAAAACCACATCATTACAGGCATCAACCTGACTGCAAAATATACACAATGAGAATTAGGAAAAAAGAATGATATTTATTCAGAATCTCTTCCTCTTTTGTGCCATGCACTGCACTAGATGCTTTCTCTCCTAATCCTCCATTTAATCTCACAGAAATACTGCAAATAAAATCAAGCCTCCAAGACATCAAGTGCTGTTCGCAGGCCTCATGGAAGATAAATGACAGAATCAGGATTTCACCTCAGACTTGCCTGACTCTACTACTGCAAAGTATACCCCCCACCCATCTCTCACTCTCAAACACGTACACACCCAAAGACAGTTTTTTAATTAATTTATTTTTTATTGGTTGCTATCTTTAACATGCCAAAGGAAGAAAAGAACCAACTAATGACCCAGAACCAGTTTTCAGAACTATTTAGGTCACAGTCCTAAACTTATGAAAAATTCTTTCCACTAATGATCCTATTGAGTAATTTGGAAACCAATTTATTTTGTGTTTAAGTGCCACTAGTCGATTACTGTATTAATGTATACCTAGATTTTGTGATATTAGTAAAAAGGCTATACCTGAATGTTTATGTAGTATTGATGTAAGTGGTTTTAATTGGTAGCAAGCTAAGAGTTCAATAGAACATTTGACAAAAGCAAATTTCTACAACTAGAATAAAATATACATGGATTTTATTAAAGTCCAAACTTAATATTTCTCTGATTTAAAAATATTTTTCCAAATAAATATTGCATTATACTTTTCTCAAATGAATATTCGTCAAATAGGTATTACACCCTACTTTTTTTCAGATAAATATTGGACTATACTTGAGCATTGAGATGTTTTATACCAAATACCTAAAGCTCGAAAGATCCCTCCCTGCCCCCTGAATAGAATGATCCCCCCTTCAATACACATGTGTGAAATATAATTGAAAAAGGTGCTCCTATCTTCCCTTTTTTGTCATTGAAGATTTTACCACTAGTGGGACAGAGGAGTGGTCTATGGTCACCCAGGTTTTTAACAATTACTAAGAATTTATTTTTCTTTCATCCTCATGCCTATTCAAAGTAATACAACTTTCAGGGCTTCCCTGGTGGCACAGTGGTTGAGAGTCCACCTGCCGATGCAGGGGACACGGGTTCGTGCCCCGGTCTGGGAAAATCCCACATGCCGCAGAGCGGCTGGGCCCGTGAGCCATGGCCGCTAGGCCAGCGCGTCCGGAGCCTGTGCTCCGCAATGGGAGAGGCCACGGCAGTGAGAGGCCCGCATACCGCAAAAAAAAAAAAAAAAGAACAAAAACAAAGTAATACAACTTTCAATGTTCAAACCATTTAGGTTTCATTTAGTTTTCTTTTGATCATAGCAATAACATTTATTTCTAACAGTGCAATTAAATTGTGTGTTTGTTTTAGGTATTATAGCTACCACAGCACCACAGTATATACCCAAATTTGTCATTATGTTCTACAACTGCTAGTGCAATTAGAATTTTTATTTGTCTCTTTTTTAGCTTTTTAATTTTGAAGTAATTTTAAGGACATAGAAATACAATGTGTAGAGTGAAGTGAAGTGGGAATTGTTTGTTATTCTGAAGAACAAAATGTACAATAAATTCTTCATTTTCTATTAAAGGAATATGATAGGAGAGTAAATATACATATTTCACTTATGACTTTGATAACTAGAGTCTAACCATCTGCCAGACCATATTGTTGAATAAATAATTCCCATCAGTTGCCCTACTAACGCTGATCAATTAATACTTGTAATTCAAGTTCAGTAACAATAATAGCTATATCTAGCAAGCATGTATCTCCTGGGTGCCAAGCAGGATGAGAGATACAGTTTAAGCTGTTGAAGTTCAGTACAATAAAAATTACATTAAGTGTGTAGGCAGTTATAATGAAGCACTAGTAAAAGGAAACTGAATATGAATAGTCTTCAAAGGCACAATTTTTGAATCCACCTCCTATATCTTTATTGCCCAGCAGTTATCATCATGAGTCGCCAAATAAGGTGCATAGAGATTTTTAGATTATGAAGCTTTAGGCACTCTCTGGATTCAAATGAGTCCCCTGAACATATCCTGCATCCTGATAGTGACTGTGGGATGAGAAATAGCGTAAGGTTTATGGCTAAGCTGAGAGTGAGAAAGAGCTTATATGCCATTTTCCTTAGAAAAACAGCATGATGTCTCTTTTGAATTCTCTGCCTCGCATTTCCCCCAATTTTATTCCTGGAACTTATTCTCCTCAGTGCGACCCCTTCTTTCCATATCCATAATATGTACTTCTGATCCTTGAGCCTCATCGTGAAAGGACAGGTGGAACCTTATTTTAAAAACCAGGATATTTTTTTCACAAAAATCAGGAGATAGAGTATTGTGAGTCCCTATGTGGTCAGCAAAAAGGGAAGAACAATTTTATCACTTGCAACCATATTGTTACTTTTCTCTTTGTGCTCTGGATGCATGGTCTGTTTTGATATGAGGAAGTATTTCTAAAGATAAAGAATGCACTTCCTAACAGCATTCTGACATATGTTCCTAATAGACCTGCAACATTTTTGAGTTAATAGTGTTTGATGAGCTGGCTATCAAATATTAAAAAACACAGGTTTTAATTCATTAGTTGTTGTTAGTATTTTATTCATAAGATAAATAGCATCATGTAATCATTAATGATCTACTCTCAAGGAGAATGTTTTTATAGGATGGTATTTATGACAAGTTTTCAGAATTAATTCTGCATTACTAGATTTCTGAAAACTATGAGTTTCCTTTAAAATGTTAATAATACATGTATTTAAATATACTTATAATCCTCCTGGAAAATGGGAAAAATAAATTGCAAATTGTGCTTATCTCTTTTTAAAAACTTTTTTTATTGGAGTATAATTGCTTTACAATGTTGTGTTAGTTTCTGCTGTACAATGAAGTGAAGCAGCTATATGTATACATATATCCCCTCCCTCTTGGACTTTCCTCCCAGCCCCCCATCCCACCCATCTAGGCCATCACAGAGCACCAAGCTGAGCTTCCTGTGCTTTATAGCAGGTTCCCACTAGCTATCTATTTTACACATGGTAGTGTATATATGTCATTCCTAATCTCCCAGTTTGTCCCACCCTCCCCTTCCTCCACTGTGTCCACGTGTCTCTTCTCTACGTCTGCATCTCTATTCCTGCCCTGGAAATAGGTTCATCTCTTATATCATTTTAAAATGCACTAATAATCTAGGGACCAATATTTTGTTGATTCAACTTTTGTCACTTACTAAATTAAATAGTAGTGTGCATAATATAATTTCATTTCTATAATTTTATAAATCCCTTCCTGGGAGTAATATTATCTTCATCTAATTTTCCTTATAAAAATCATTTGGGATCAAAAAGTATAGTGTAAAAGTATGAAAGTATGTTTTTGAAAGAACATGTAGAAGAAATTTAACATGACTGCTTCTGTACATGAAGATTAAAACTAACAGTTTCAGTACTTCTGATTGCTGTTTTTCACATTTTAGAAACTATACTATCATTCTTCTAAATTTACAAGCTTTTTGCTACAGATTTAGAGATTAGAGCATTATGTCATACTCTAAAACAAATATTTGAATTAGGAACAAGATCTCATGTTGCATAAACTATTGTAATTTAGATTGTCATTAACATCAAGTAGATTTCTTATTGTATTAACAACCTTTAATTTGGTTAATCATACAATTTGTTTCTGTTGCAGAAAATGCAGCATTTCCATATGGGTTAGCAAACTCAAATATACTATTTCTAGCTTTTTGAAAGTTACCTCAAATTCAAGTCATCAATGTTAGAACTGTATATTCTGAATAGATATGATAATAAGATATTTTATGTCTAACTTTCCATCGTCTTGAGTTATCACTCTTTCACCACTGTTCATTTCATACTGTCCAATTTCCATGGAATTTGCCCCTCTAACCTCGTCAATCATTTGAAATCAAGCTGTCTTTTATTCAGGAGTTATTTTTATGCTCAGGATAATCTTGAAAATTATTTTATATCATTACAAACAATCCTACTGTTACCTTTTCAATGGCGAAAAAATTAGATTTCCCGGCGTTAATGTGTTCCATCAGTAATGGTGCCAACCAGGTTCAGATGGCAAAATTGTAATTGCGTTTTAATCAGGAAAATTAATTCAATATATGGTAAAGATATTTTATTAAATTAAAATTATAGTTGATATAACAAGGCACTATTAAGTGAATATTGCATAAATTAAATTATAAATATAAATTTTATTTAAATTTAAATTAAATATAAATTAATTATAAATATAGATATAAATACTAGGGCATTTGGATAGTTTAGAATTTCATGTGCTATCTAGTTTCCTATTCCCACAAAATTCATCACTTTATGTGCTTGACTTACAAAAACTTAACTCATGAGGCTAATATGCATTTTAAATGACTACCTTCCATGATATAAATTTTTTTGTTCCTAACAATAAACATATCTGCCGCTACCATTTCTTAAGAGTAGGTGATATTTATTTGAAAATTGGCATTCAGTTGCCATACCTGGCTTTTCACTGATTTAGAAATTTAATTTTGAGGTCTTTAAGGCTACTGGAGTCATAGCTCTGATGTAGTTAATCACTGAACTGCCTTTTATTTATTTAATTGTGGTTAATGAAACATAAAATGTACCGTCTTAGCTATTTTTAAATGTACAGCTTATTGTTACTATATTCACATTGTTGTACAGCAACTCTCTAGAAATTTCCATCTTGTAAAATTGAAACTCTACCCACTGAACAATGAACCACCATTTTTAAAACTAGACTGCCTTTCTAGATTTGGAAAAGCTCTCCTTCTTCATTATTTCCCCTTTCTTGAATGAAAGTGGATTTTAAATTGACTTTGAGAAAACAAATACATAAACACTCATTTTAGTGGACATGTATTAAAGCTATTTTAACAATAAGAGCAAACTTTAATTCACCTAGCTGTTTTTAGTTTGCAGGGCACCTTGATAGACATTACTTCATTGCTTTTTTCCTACAGTCCCTTTGACATAGATGGAGCAGTATTAGCGTTGCACTGGCAACAAGGTAGAGGACATTCAGGTTGTCAAGTCCCCACTCAGAATCCCTGAGAGAGGAAAGCTGTTATTGTTGGAAATGTAATGCTTTTCGTTAGTATTAAATACCTTAAATCAGCTACATAAATTGGGAAGCATAGGCATACTTCTGTTTTACTGTGACAGATTAAAACAATTTAAACTTCATAAAATTTTATTGAGAGAGAGAAAGCAAAAACAAAAAATAGGAAGAACAGCCACCCACAGTGCACCCTCCACCACCCAGTCCAAGTAGCCAGTACCAACCCAGATAAGGATTGTGTACCTCTATAGAGTGGGCATTAAGAAAGATGAGGAAACTGAACCACAGAAATCAAATAGTGTCTTCCCAAACTCACATGATTGCCGAGGGGCACAACTGGGACTAATATCAGATCCTTTCCCTCCTCCCTCAGTGCTCTTTCCATCTTTCCATCTTGCCATGTTGGAAAGGCTTTTCCTTATCACCCCCAATCCAGGGGTCTTAAAGCAGCACAAAACTGCCTTCAAAAGAGTGAATTATTATTTCTGACTTCCCTCATATTCATTTCATGGAAAAAGAATTCCAAAGCCAAATAATTAAAATGCTAAATTATATTTGACTTCGTTCTTTCATTTGTTTTTAGACACACTCCTGAAGAGAATGTACACTTTTGAGGACAGGTCTATGTCCTATTCTTCATTGTATCCCTTGGGCTTTCTCTGTATCTGGCTTATGGTGGATAAGAAAGTTTGGTAAATGAATGAATAATTGGCTTCCATGTAGAATGTCTGAAAAACTATCTGATTTCTGTTTCAAATGCACAAGTTCCCTATCTAATTCACACCACCACCAAAGCAATGTTTAGGAAGGGTGTCTCAGAATAGAAATTCAAGCCAGAAGTCTTAAAATAAGAAATATGAGGTTTTCCTTTTTTATTTCTTCCACAAATTCTCTAAGGATTTATAAAATTTACCTATACAATCTACCTCAGATGATGACTTCTAGATGCTATTTAGAATTGGCCAGTTGTGCCAGATAAAATCATCCGAGTTGAATAATGCAAATCAGTCACCATCAAAAATGTATAATAGAGCTAGAACTTATATAAATTCTACTAAGCATTTACTTTATAGGAAAGAGGAATACATTCCACAGCATATAAATAATTAAATGTATGCTGAAAAAGCTCATAATCATAAAATATACATATCCTAATGGAATACTTTTATTTGACAGCTACTTTTTTCTTCCAATATCTGTCTTAATATTTAAGAGTAGATTAGAAATTATATCTACAATCCCACTCTTTCTATGAAATATGTATAAGAGTAGGTATAGATAATTTATTTTCCTTCAGCTGTACACAGAGATGGATAATTACATCTTTCTGAAAACTTAGTGAAGCCATTAAGTCTCTTCTAACCTTTAGCTGTACCTTTATAGACTTTACTATTGTCAGCTAGAACAAGTTAGTTATATACTACTATTCAAACATGCCCATCCCATTTTTCTAGCATCTTTTTATGTTTTTGTAACATTTACACAGTTTCAGTACATATGGCTTGATTGTTCGACTCAAAGTAAATTATTTAGTGACAACATTTTCAAAAAGAGTACAGTTTTTACTACCTAGTTAAATAAAAATAAATTGATGATAGGAACCCTCTGTACTTTCTGTTTCATTGTCTTCTATAAATCTAAACTGCTCTAAGAAATAAAAATCAATTAATTAAAAAATAAAAATGATGTAGGAAAGGTTTAAAAAAGTATTACTTAAACTGGAAGTTAAGAGAAAGGAGAATAGTTTATTGACCTTAGAGTTAATTGTTTTAGCGGGCATGCTAACTGCCTTTCATCTTCCCTAAGTATAGGACAAGGAAACAGACTTTAATTGCCATAAGAGAGTTGTAAGTTGTATAAAAGAAACATTCTGATATTAGAGTTCATTAGTAGTATTGAAACAGATTCCTAGCTGAAACTTTCAGAATTTCCTATCCTAGAGAGTTTAAAGGAAGATGTACAGATAATGAATTGTCTGGTAAAACTTAACTTTCTCTTACCTAGAAGCAAGGAGATAAATTAGTCAAAACTAGGAAAGCTGGTTCAACTTCCTGTGGCTATAATCCTATATTTCCTAGACTGAACTGCTCAGCCCATTAGAAAATGAGGGCTTTATGAATTTAAGGTCACAGGTCTAATTCTTACTTCAACTTGTTAGCTTCCCTTTCTTCTGAGGTTATAGACTCTACTCCTAACCTTGGCAAATTATGTTGTAACTTTCATCCATTCACAAGACAAGATACTTGGCGTGGCCAGGCACCCCATAATCCCCACAGGTCTCTAGAAGTTTCTCAATGCAGGCTGGACTTGTACCAAAGGAAGATGCATGCAAAAACGGAGATGAATCATTACAATTTTTGCTTGTCAAAAACATAGAAAGGCTAAGATTGGCCTATCAAATTCTGATTCTCTAATATCAAGGAAAGACAGGAAATTTTAGAGGGTTGTTCTGTTTTTTTCCTTCACAGACATACAATGAATGATTTTGAATTTTGCTTCTTCTCCAATCTCTTCATTCCTGATGAGTAAGAAACCTCTCAATTGTATTTACTGAATCTACCAAAATATTTTGTTTAGAAAAAAAAATCAATAAAAAGATATGTTTCTTTTTCATAATTTTTGTTGAAATATAGTTGATTTACAATGCTGTGTTAGTTTCAGGTGTATAGTAAAGTGATTAAGTTATACATATATATATATAAATATATATATTCTTTTTTTAACATTCTCTTCCATTATAGGTTATTACAAGATATTGAGTATAGTTCCTCGGGCTATACAGTAGGTTAATTGTTATCCAATAGATATCCTTATTGGTTATCTATTTTATATATAGTAATGTGTATATTTTAATCCCAAACTCCTAATTTATCCCTCTCCCACCCTCCCTTTTAGTAACCATAAGTTTGTTTTCTATGTCTGTGAGTCTATTTCTGTTTTATAAATAAGTTCATTTGTAAATATCATTTTTTAGATTCCACATATAAGCAATATCATATGATATTTGTCTTTCTCTGTGTGGCTTACTTCACTTAGTTTGATCATCTCCAGGTCCATACATGTTGCTGCAAATGGCATTATTTCATTCTTTTTTATGGGTAATATTCCACTGTATACATATATACCACATCTTTATTCATTTGTCTGTTGATGGACACCTAGGTTGCTTCCGTGTCTTGGCTATTGTAAATAGTGCTGCAGTGAACATTGAGGTGCATGTGTCTTTTTTCTCTGGATATATACCCAGGAGGGGGATTGCAGGATCATATGATAGCTCTATTTTTAGTTTTTTAAGGAACCTCCATACTGTTCTCCATTAGTGGCTGTACCAATTTATATTCCCACCAACAGTGTAGGAGGGTTCCTTTTTCTGCACACCCTCTCCAGCATTTGTTATTTGTAAACTTTTTGATGATGGCCATTCTGACTGGTGTGAGGTGATACCTCATTGTAGTTTTGATTTGCATTTCTCCAATAATTAGCGATGTTGAACATCTTTTCATGTGCCTTTTGGCCATCTGTATGTCTTCTTTGGAGAAATATCTTTTTAGATCTTCTGCCCATTTTTTGATTAGGTTTGTTTTTTTATATTGAGCTGTATGTATATGTTGGAGATTAATCCCTTGTCAGTCACATCATTTGCAAATATTTTCTCCCATTCTGTAGGTTGGTGTTTTGTTTTGTTTATGGTTTCCTTTGCTGTGCAAAAGCTTTTAAGTTTAATTAGGTCTCATTTGTTTATTTTCATTTCCATTACTCTAGGGTCCTATCTTGTTCTTTCATCTGGAACATATTCCTTTGCCATCTCATTTTATTTAAATTTCTATTTGTATTTTTATGTATATAGTAGCTTAGTTACATTTCTTGACCTTGGAGAAGTGGCCCTCTGTAGGGGATGTCCTGTGTGTCCCAGCAGTACACTCCCCTCTCATCAGTCAAGCGCCAGGGACCAGCTGGTTTCAGGATAGGTTCTGACCTGTGTTTACAGACTCAGTTCTGCAGGTTGCAGGATCATAGTTTCCTTCCTTCTGGTGGCTGCCCCCTGGTGGGTGAGGCTGGTCTAGAGGCTTGTGCAGGCTTCCTGGTGGGAGGGGCCAGTGCCTGCCCACTGGTGGGTGGAGTTGGTCCACTGGTGTCAAGCGTGGTGGCTGTGGGCTCAGAAAGCCTTTAGGCAGTCTGTTTACTGATGGGAGGGGCTGTGTTCCCACCCTGTTGGTTGTTTGGCCTGAGGCATCCCGGCACTGTAGGCTGCAGGCTGTTGGGTGGGGCCCGTCTTAGTGCTAATGTCCCAAGCGAGATGTCAGCCTTCAGATGCGTATTCCTGGACATGTTTGCCACCAGCATTTATGTTCTAAGAGAGCCACAGCCACCCTCTGCCTCCCCAGGAGACCCTCCAAGACCTGCAGGTAAGTCTGGCCCAAGCTCCTATAGAGTCAGTTCTTTTGTGCTGAGACCCAGTGTGTGTGGGACCTTGTGTGCACCCTCCAAGGGTGGAGTGTCTGTTTCCCCCAGTCCTGTGGAGCTCCTGAAATCAAGACCCACTGGCCTTTAAAGTTGAATGCCCTCAGGGCTCTTCCTCCTGATGCCAGACCCCTAGGCTGGGGAGCTTGACATGGCACTCAGAACTCACTCCCACGGGAGAAATGCGATATAATTATTCTCCAGTTTGTGGGTTGCCCACCTGGGGGTATGGGATTGGATTATAACACAAGTGTACCCCTCCTACCATCTCGTTGTGATTTCTTCTTTGTCTTTGGACATAGAATATCTTTTTGGCTAGGTTCCAGTCTTTTTTACTGATGGCTGTTCAGCGGTTAGTTGTGATTTTGGTGTGCTCTTGGGAGGAGTGAGCTCCAGGTCCTTCTACTCTGTCATCTTTTCTTCTCTCCCCAGTATATTTTTCTATATTTTTGAATAATAGAATTTCCTTAATCTCTGGCTATAAGAAAATAAAAGTAACATATGAACTGGCTAATATTATAAATAATACAGTAAGTCCCCACTGGGTAAAATAAGGCAAAATCCACATTTCACAAAGTCACCATAATTCAAATACATAAATCTCTTATATAAAACAAAAACCCATGAAATATGTAATAACTTCTATCAGCATGTATTTGGCATTCTTCTACTCATACGCTAAATGTGATCTATTAACTATCATTTGAGTAGATGTGGCCCTATACTGATTGTTTCGTCCTGTTGTTGAGATAAAAATTTACTTCAAGAATGACTTGCTGATTAGGAAAACTGAATCCTCTTAAGCTTTGGACTGGGAAATCAATAACCGGAAAGATAAATGTTTTGGGTCATAATGAAAAGCAAGTATAATAAAATCCTCTCTAAGATCCTGAGGCATCGTACAAATTTATGGAAGTGGTAACTAAGTGTTCTAAGACTGAGGAGACAGGAGAGAGCCTGAAAACCTGGTTCAATGTCTTGAAATATTTGTCTCTTTATAGTGATAAATGAGTTTTAATCAATTTGACTGTAGAAATAGAACCAGTAGGAGTATTATTCTAAGTGTTATCAATAATCAAGGAAGAAAATACTGATATTAAGTGCTCACAATCTTTTTAAGTAGTCCCTTGAGATGAACCCAAGATATAAACAAAAAGAACTGTATTATAACATACAAGTTTGCCCATATTTATTTTACAAAGTAGTCTCAAAGTATAGTTTATTTTTGATTAAAATTTTCTCCCCGGGTTGGGAGCTTAAAGATGGCGGAAGAGTGACATGTGGAGATCAACTTCCTCCCCACAAATACATCAGAAATACATCTACATGTGGAACAGCTCCTACAGAACACCTACTGAACGCCGGCAAAAGACCTCAGACCTCCTTAAAGGCAAGAAACTCCCCACCTTCCTGGGTAAGGCGAAAGAAAAAAACAGAGACAAAAGAATAGGGACAGGGGCTTCCCTGGTGGCGCAGTGGTTGAGAGTCCGCCTGCTGATGCAGGGGACACGGGTTCGTGCCCCGGTCCGTGAAGATCCCACATGCCGCAGCGCAGCTAGGCCCGTGAGCCATGGCCACTGAGCCTGCATGTCCGGAGCCTGTGCTCCGCAACGGGAGAGGCCACGACAGTGAGAGGCCCTCGTACCGCAAAAACAAAACAAAACAAAACAAAAAAGAATAGGGACGGGACATGCACCAGTGGGAGGAAGCTGTGAAGGAGGAAAGGTTTCCACACACTAGGAAGCCCCTTCGCGGTCAGAGACTGCGGGTGGCGGAGGGGGAAAGCTTCGGAGCCGCGGGGGAGAGCACAGCCACAGGGGTGTGGAGGGCAAAGCGGAGAGATTCCCGCACAGAGGATCGGTGCTGACTACCACTCACCAGCCCGAGAGGCTTGTCTGCTCACCCGCCGGGGCGGACGGGGCTGGGAGCCGAGGCTCGGGCGTCGGTCGGATCCCAGGGAGAGGACTGGGGTTGGCTGCGTGAACACAGCCTGAAGGGGTTAGTGCGCCACGGCTGGCCGGGAGTCTGGGATAAGGTCTGGAGCTGCCGAAGAGGCAAGAGACTTTTTCTCACTTCTTTGTTTCCCGGTGCTCGAGAAGAGGGGATTAAGAGCGCTGCTTAAAGGAGCTCCAGAGACGGGCGTGAGCCCCGGCTAACAGCGCGGACCCCAGAGACGGGCATGAGATGCTAAGGCTGCTGCTGCAGCCACCAAGAAACCTGTGTGCAAGCACAGGTCACTATCCTCCCCTCCCGGGAGCCTGTGCAGCCTGCCACTGCCAGGGTCCCGTGATCCAGGGACAACTTCCCCGGGAGAACGCATGGCGTGCATCAGGCTGGTGCAACGTCACGCAGGCCTCTGCCTCTGCAGGCTCGCCCCGCATCCATACCCCTCCCTTCCCCACCCCGGCCTGAGTGAGCCAGAGCCCCTGAATCAGCTGCTCCTTTAACCCTGTCCTGTCTAAGCGAAGGACAGACCCCCTCAGGCAACCTACATGGAGAGGCGGGGCCAAATCCAAAGCTGAACCCCGGGAGCTGTGCAAGCAAACAAGAGAAAGGGAAATTTCTCCCAGCAGCCTCAGGAGCAGCAGATTAAATCTCCACAGTCAACATGATGTACCCTGCATCTGTGGAATACCTGAATAGACAATGAATCAACCCAAGTTGAGGAGGTGGACTTTGGGAGCAATGATATATATATATATATATTATTTTCCCCCTTTTTCTCTTTTTGTGAGTGTGTATGTGTATGCTTCTCTGTGTGATACTATCTGTATAGCTTTGCTTTTTACCATTTGTCCTAGGGTTCTGTCTGTCCGTTTTTGTTTTGCTTTTTTTAGTATAGTTTTTAGCACTTGTTATCACTGGTGTGTTTTTTTTTTTCAGGTTTGATTGCTCTCCTTTCTTTTTTTGTAAATAACTTAAAAGACATTTTTTTAATAATTATTTTTTATTTTAAGAACTTTATTTTATTTTACTTTATTTTATTTTATTTTACCTTCTTCTTTCTCTCTTTCTTTTTTTTCCTCCCTTTTACTCTGAGCCACGTGGATGACAGGCTCTTGGTGCTCCAGCCAGGCATCAAGGCTGTGCCTCTGAAGTGGGAGAGCCAAGTTCAGGACTCTAGTCCACAAGAGACCGCCCAGCTCCACGTAATATCAAACGGCGAAAATATCCCAGAGATCTCCATCTCAATGCCAAGACCCAGTTCCACTCAACGACCAGCAAGCTACAGTGCTGGGCACCCTATGCCAAACAACTAGCAAGACAAGAATCCAATCCCATCCATTAGCAGAGAGGCTGCCTAAAATCATAATAAGGCCACAGACACCCCAAAACACAGCACCAGACGTGGACCTGCCCATCAGAAAGACAAGATCCAGCCTCATCCACCAGAACACAGGCACTAGTCCCCTCCACCGGGAAGCCTACACAACCAACTGAACCAACTTTAGCCACTGGGGACAGACACCAAAAACAAGGGGAACTACGAACCTGCAGCCTGCGAAAAGGAGACCCCAAACACAGTAAGTTAAGCAAAATGAGAAGACAGAGAAACACACAGCAGATGAAGGAGGAAGGAAAAAAAACCCACCAGACCTAACAAATGAAGAGGAAAGAGGCAGTCTACGTGAAAAAGAATTCAGAATAATGATCATAAAGATGATCCAAAATCTTGGAAATAGAATGGAGGAAATACAAGAAACGTTTAACAAGGACCTAGAAGAATTAAAGAGCAAACAAACAGTGATGAACAGCACCATAAATGAAATTGAAAATTGTCTAGAAGGGATCAAAGCAGAATAACTGAGGCAGAAGAACGGGTAAGTGACCTGGAAGATAAAATAGTGGAAATAACTACAGCAGAGCAGAATAAAGAAAAAAGAGTGAGAAGAACTGAGGACAGTCTCAGAGACCTCTGGGACAACACTAAACGCACCAAAATTCGAATTATAGGGGTCCCAGAAGAAGAAGAGAAAAAGAAAGGGACTGAAAAAATATTTGAAGAGATTATAGCTGAAAACTTCCCTAATATGGAAAAGGAAATAGTTAATCAAATTCAGGAAGCACAGAGAGTCCCATACAGGATAAATCCAAGGAGAAACATGCCTAGACACATATTAATCAAGCTATCAAAAAGTAAATACAAAGAAAAAATATTAAAAGCAGCAAGGGAAAAACAACAAACAACACACAAGGGAATCCCAATAAGGTTAACAGCTGATCTTTCAGCAGAAACTCTGCAAGCCAGAAAGGAGTGGCAGGACATATTTAAAGTGATGAAGGGGAAAAACCCATAACCAAGATTACGCTACCCAGCAAGGATCTCATTCAGATTTGACAGAGAAATTAAAACCTTTACAGACAAGCAAAAGCTAAGAGAATTCAGCACCAACAAACCAGCTTTACAACAAATGCTAAAGGACTTCTCTAGGCAGGAAACACAAGAGAAGGAAAAGACCTACAATAAAAAACCCAAAACAATTAAGAAAATGGTAATAGGAACATACATATCAATAATTACCTTAAATGTAAATGGATTAAATGCTCCAACCAAAAGACATAGACTGGCTGAATGGATACATACCAAGACCCGTATATATGCTGTCTACAAGAGACCAACCTCAGACCTAGGGACACATACAGACTGAAAGTGAGGGAATGGAAAAAGATATTCCATGCAAATGGAAATCAAAAGAAAGCTGGAGTAGCAATTCTCATGTCAGACAAAATAGACATTAAAACACAGTCTATTACAAGAGACAAAGAAGGACACTACTTAATGATCAAGGGATCAATCCAAGAAGAAGATATAACACTTGTAAATATTTAAGCACCCAACATAGGAGCACCTCAATACATAAGGCAAATACTAACAGCCATAAAAGGGGAAATTGACAGTAACACAATCATACTAGGGGACTTTAACACCCCACTTTCACCAATGGCAGATCATCCAAAATGAAAATAAATAAGGAAACACAAGCTTTAAATGAATCATTAAACAAGATGGACTTAACTGATATTTATAGGACATTTCATCCCAAAACAACAGAATACACATTCTATTCAAGTGCTTATGGAACATTCTCCAGGATAGATCATATCTTCGGTCAGAAATCAAGCCTTGGTTAATTAAGGAAAATTGAAATCGTATCAAGTATCATTCCCGACCACAACGCTATGAGACTAGATATCAATTACGGGAAAAAATCTGTAAAAGGTACAAACACATGGAGGCTAAACAATACACTACTTAATAAACAAGAGGTCACTGAAGAAATCAAAGAAGAAATCAAAAAATACCTAGAAACAAATGACAATGAAAACACAACAACCCAAAACCTATGGGATGCACCAAAAGCAGTTCTAAGAGGGAAGTTTATAGCAATACAATCCTACCTAAAGAAACAAGAAATATCTCAAATAAACAACTTCACCTTACACCTGAAGCAATTAGAGAAAGAAGAACAAAAAAGGCCCAAAGTTAACAGAAGGAAAGAAATCATAAAGATCAGGTCAGAAATAAATGAAAAAGGAATGAAGGAAATGATAGCAATGATCAATATAACTAAAAGCTGGTTCTTTGAGAAGTTAAACAAAATTGATAAACCATTAGCCAGACACATCAAGAAAAAAAGGGAGAAGACTCAAATCAATAGAATTAGAAATGAAAAAGGAGAAGTAACAACTGACACCGCAGAAATAAAAAGGACCATGAGAGATTACTACAAGCAACTATATTCCAATAAAATGGATGACCTGGAAGAAATGGACAAATTCTTAGAAATGTATGACCTTCTGAGACTGAACCAGGAAGAAGTAGAAAATATAAACAGACCAATCACAAGCACTGAAATTGAAACTGTGATTAAAAATCTTCCAGCAAACAAAAGTCCAGGACCAGATGGTTTCACAGGTAAATTCTATCAAACATTTAGAAAAGAACTAACACCTAATCTTCTCAAACTCTTCCAAAATATAGCAGAGGGAGGAACACTCCCAAACTCATTCTACAAGGCCACAATCACCCTGATACCAAAACCAGACAAAGATGTGACAAAGAAACAAAACTACAGGCCAATATCACTAATGAACATAGATACAAAAATCCTCAACAAATACTAGCAAGCAGAATGCAACAGAACATTAAAAGGATCATACACCATGATCAAGTGGGGTTTGTCCCAGGAATGCAAGGATTCTTCAATATATGCAAATAAATCAATGTGATAAACCATATTAACAAATTGAAGGAGAAAAACCATATGATCATCTCAATAGATGCAGAGAAAGCTTTCGACAAAATTCAACACCTATTTATGATAAAAACCCTCTTGAAAGTAGGCGTAGAGGGAACTTTCCTCAACATAATAAAGGCCATATATGACAAACCCACAACCAACATAGTCCTCAGTGGTGAAAACCAGAAACCATTTCCACTAAGATGAGGAACAAGACAAGGTTGCCCACTCTCACCACTATTTTTCAATAGTGGTGAGAAATTTTAGTGTGTGGAAATTTTAGCCACAGCAGTCAGAGAAGAAAAAGAAATAAAAGGAATCCAAATCAGAAAAGAAGAAGTAAAGCTGTCACTGTTTGCAGATGACATGATACTATACATAGAGAATCCTAAAGATGCTACCAGAAAACTATTAAAGCTAATCATTGAATTTGGTAAAGTAACCGGATACAAAATTAATGCACAGAAATGTCTAGCAACTCTATACACTAATGATGAAAAATCTGAAAGTGAAATTAAGAAAACACTGCCGTTTACCACTGCAACAAAAAGAATAAAATATCTAGGAATAAACCTACCTAAGGAGACAAAAGACCTGTATGCAGAAAATTATGACACTGATGAAAGAAATTAAAGATGATACAAACAGATGGAGAAATATACCATGTTCTTGGATTGGAAGAATCAGCATTGTGAAAATGACTATACTACCCAAAGCAGTCTACAGGTTCAATGCAATCCCTATCGAACTACCACTGGCATTTTTCACAGAACTTGAACAAAATATTTCACAATTTGTATGGAAACACAAAAGACCCCAAAAGCCAAAGCAATCTTGAGAAAGAAAAATGGAGCTGGAGGAATCAGGCTCCCTGACTTCAGACTATACTACAAAGCTACAGTAATCAAGACAGTATGGTACTGGCACAAAAACAGAAATATAGATCGATGGAACAGGATAGAAAGCCCAGAGATAAACCCATGCACATATGGTCACCTTATCTTTGATAAAGGAGGCAAGAATATACAGAGGAGAAAAGACAGCCTCTTCAATAGTGGTACTGGGAAAACTGGACAGCTGCATGTAAAAGAATGAAATTAGAACACTCCCTAACACCATACCCAAAAATAAACTCAAACGGATTAAAGACCTAAATGTAAGGCCAGACACTATCAAACACTTAGAGGAAAACATAGACAGAACACTCTATGACATAAGTCACAGCAAGATCCTTTTGATCCACCTCCTAGAGAAATGGAAATAAAAACAAAAATAAACAAATGGGACCTAATGAAACTTAAAAGCTTTTGCACAGCAAAGGAAACCATAAACAAGACCAAAAGACAACCCTCAGAATGGGAGAAAATATTTGCAGATTAAGCAGCTGACAAAGATTTAATCTCCAGAATTCACAAGCAGCTCATGCAGCTTAATATCAAAACAACAAACAACCCAATCCAAAAATGGACAGAAGACCTAAATAGACATTTCTCCAAAGAAGGTATACATATTGCCAACAAATAGATGAAAGAATGCTCAGCATCATTAATCATTAGAGAAATGCAAATCAAAACTACAATGAGATATCATCTCACACCAGTCAGAATGGCCATCATCAAAAAATCTACAAACAATAAATGCTGGAGAGGATGTGGAGAAAAGGGAACCCTCTTGCGCTGTTGGTGGGAATGTTAATTGATACAGCCACTATGGAGAACAGTATGGAAGTTCCTTAAAAAACTAAAAATAGAACTACCATGTGACCCAGCAATCCCACTACTGGGCATATACCCTGAGAAAACCATAATTCAAAAAGAGTCATGTACTAAAATGTTCATTGCAGCTCTATTTACAATAGCCAGGACATGGAAGCAACCTAAGTGTCCATCGACAGATGAATGGATAAAGAAGATATGGCACACACATACGATGGAATATTACTCAGCCATAAAAAGAAGTGAAATTGAGTTAGTTGTAGTGAGGTGGATGGACCTAGAGTCTGTCATACAGAGTGAAGTAAATCAGAAAGAGAAAAACAAATACCATATGCTAATACATATATATGGAATTTTAGAAAATAAAAAATAAAATAATGGTCATGAAGAACCTAGGGGCAAGACAGTAATAAAGGCACAGACCTACTAGAGAATGGACTTGAGGATACAGGGAGGGGGAAGGGTAAGCTGTGACAAAGTGAGAGGGTGGCATGGACATATATACACTACCAAACGTAAAATAGATAGCTAGTGGGAAGCAGCCGCATAGCACAGGGAGATCAGCTCGGTGCTTTGTGACCACCTAGAGGGGTGGGATAGGGAGGCTGGGAGGGAGGGAGATGCAAGAGGGAAGAGATATGGGAACATATGTAAAAGTATAACTGATTCACTTAGTTATAAAGCAGAAACTAACACACCATTGTAAAGCATTTATTCCAATAAAGATGTGACAGAAAGAAAGAAAGAAAGAAAGAAAGAAAGAAAGAAAGAAGGAAGGAAGGAAGGAAGGAAGGAAGGAAGGAAGGAAGGAAGGAAGGAAGGAAGGAAGGAAGGAAGGAAGGAAAGAAGGAAGGAAAGAAAGAAAGAAAGAAAGAAGCTGTCGAGGAAAAAACATGATAATACCAATATATAATCCTTTAAAAAAAAAAAATTCTCCCTGGAGTAACAGTTCGTAATAGCTACAGAACTGGGCCTGTGTGATTCTGTATGGTTTCATGGAACCATATGTTAATTATGTTATGGTGGATCACTAATTATTTAATCTTCTATATTGATGAGTATAATAACTTATCTTTTTATGATATCCTTGATATACATAGAATCATAT
The DNA here is from genome assembly GCF_059928025.1 of Delphinapterus leucas. Taxonomy (NCBI): domain Eukaryota; kingdom Metazoa; phylum Chordata; class Mammalia; order Artiodactyla; family Monodontidae; genus Delphinapterus; species Delphinapterus leucas. The sequence continues at coordinate 23,167,562 of NC_143136.1, read as the reverse complement.
AAAAGGCTATAATGTATTATAAACAATGCATTTTAGTCTATATGTTACAATTGTCTAATGTAAGAATAAACATTTATACATATCGGTTCCTGTTTGAGAGTTTATATTTCAATGTCAGTACTTACCTTCAGGAGTTTGCCACTCACATACAATCAATGTTTATAGGCAGATAATTTTCTGAGAATTTTAATGAAAAAAGATATTTTAAATTGTGTCATAAATATCAAGCAGTGTGGAGTTTGGATCGGCACCATAACACACAGTATCTTCCTGTTTCCATATCCCTTCTCTGTGGATTTTCTCATCAGACTCATGATCTCAGTTCAGAGTTTTAGCATTTTCACTGCCTCCGGTCAACCTGTGAATAGGAATGAAGAAATTCTCAAATATTCCCAGTCATCTTGAGGCGTAGGTCAGTTTTTGCCCCAAAGCCACTTATCAGATAGAAAGACATGAAATTATAATGTGATCAGCAGTAATGTTTCTGAAGTTCAAATTTAGAACTTTGACAGCTATTTATAAATTATTTGATAATATAATTTTAATCATAATGATTTGTGTATCACACGAACTTACTATAATGGCTTTCTTGTGAATCCACTGAATCTCTTATATATGTGTAAGAAATAAAGAAAAGCTTTCAGATTATTAAAAATATATATATATTGAAAATAAATATTTAAATTGAATATATTTAAAATAATTACTTTTTTATATATAGCATCATGGGTAGAATCCACATGAAGATTAGAGACATGTCTATTAAGCAGCTCCAAGTGCAATTATAAATAGATTTAATTGGCATTGGGATTTAAAGCTTACTTACTAGTGTGTAACTAATTAATAGAATTTTCAGCTCACTCAGCCTATGACTTATTCAATGATAAGCTGAAGTTCTGAAAATAAATAAAGACTTAAAATGACTGTACCTATGATTTTTAAATTACTCCCTGTGTTTTCAGAGAAATTAAGAAACTAAGCATAGTACCTGAGACTCTGATATGAGGCAAAGTAAGGTTGTAATATGATAAAAATGGTCATAGGTTAAAATACTGGTAGAAGAAACAATTGTTATAAGTGAACTCTTATGCTACTGAAACATTTCAGAATGTAATTAAAAATTATTTTTTAGAGAACTTTTCAAAATAGTTACATGAAAATCTATTGCTATTTTGAAAAGTTTGTCATGACTGTCAGTGCTCTATTGATTTTCAGTAAATAATAATGTTGAAATTCTTTTTTTTAATCATAATGATCTTCCCTGCTGACTGACATAGCGGATTTTATCATTAATCATTTTCCATATTCAGCATATATTTTTATTTTGGACTCTAAACAATGTTATGTTTAGAAATTTCTGTAGTCTTATCCTCTCTACCTCTTCCCCCAAAAGATAACTTCTTATTCCAAGTATCTTTTTCTAACTCTAAACTTCCTTAACTATCTTCCCAAACCTTAAACTATGCCTAGACATCTTTCAGTTTCCTGGCACTATTGGTTACTTTTCTTGTGTTCCAATGTCCTTAAACTAGTATTGTCTGAATCTGCATTCTAAATATAAATTATGCATGTTCCTCAAACACCACCTATAAATTTCTGCTTCTGTATGCTCTTCCATAATTGCCACGTTACTGCACAGGAATATTATTCTGACTATACAGCAGCATTCTGAAATCATGGATTTAGGATGTGTATAGATTTTTGTAGATTTTTAAAGTATCTACCCTATTCTCAGTTATATCCTATATCCTACAGTTCCCTGATTACCATGCATTTCTCCACCAACATTTCTTCCCCCAATCCCCAAAGACAACTCATTTATCTTCAGCTAAAATGCCTTCAGCACCACCTTCTTCAGGGCCTAACTTAATGATATATTTCTATATTTTTTAAAATTGGATGTTTAAAAGAAAAAATTTTTAAATAGAAGTCACTGAGCGTATTTCCTCTATATAGTCAAAATAATTAATAATATATTGCCTGAAAGCTTTAGAGAGAAATCTGGGCCATAACCTGGAGCATTTTTTTTTCATAAAAAAAAAAAGTTTTGGATTTAAAAAAAACCTGTTCCTCACACATAAAGAGGGTATCTTTTTATTTTATACATTATACTGAACACAAGTTCTAGTGTGTACCTAATTAAGCATCTGACCATCTACTGATAAAATCTAAAGATATTTCAGGTTAACTCAAGCAAACATTTTTCAGTTCTTTAAATTAGGGATTCATGTCAATATTATATCGTATTTGACATTTGTACTTTTTTATTGAATTAGAGCACTAAGTAGAGGAAGTTTCTTTAATTTACATGATATGTATTCACATATCCCCCAGCACACTTCAAAGGACCTAAAATAAGTTTTGAATGAATAAGTAATTAAATGCATGAATTTGCAACTTAGAAATCATATGTTCAGTTAAGACATTCCATGTACAGACAGATTTCTGGCATATGTCTCCGTTGTATGTGTATTTTGGTTTTTTCCATGTTCAGTAATCATTTTGTATGCCTTAGAAATTCCCAAGGAATTCACATCAACCATGTGTTCCTAGTTTCTGAATTTCCTTTTAGTACCCTCAAGGAGGCACTCTGCTGACAAAGGGAAAAATGAGAGTGGAGGTCAGGATATATATGCTCTATTTCTAGCTCTGCCACTAACAGAGGTACTTTGGACAAATACAAACTATTGGACCCCATAGTTTACAAACTCATAAATTAAGAGGACAGGATGCTGTTTAGCTCTTAGTAGCTGTGGCAGATTGTATTTTTCCTAAATGGTCGCAACAGTATCTCCCATCCAACTTGCTCTTCTATATAATGTGATCTTGACATCCCTCCCCCTCAAGAGGTGAGGTCTAGGATCCCTCCCCTTGAATCTGGGTGGGCTTGAGACTCACTTGTTAACTAATAGAAGTGGCAGAAGTAACACTGGGTGACTTCTGAGGCTTGGTCAGAAAAGGTGATGTAATTCAGGACTGTTTTCCTGAAACATTTGCCCTGGAGCCCTGAGCTATTCTATAAGCCCTTGCCTGCCCTGTGTCCATCATGCTTTGAAAATGACCAAACTAGGTGACACAAAATATCATGCGGAGAAATCCAGCTACCCCCAGCTGCTCCAACCTCCCATTGTTTCAGTTTTTGCCAGTCTCTGACTGCAGCTACATGAGAGACCCTAAGCTAAAACCATTCAGCCAAGTCCTTCCTGAATGCCAGATCCACAGACAATGTGAAATATAGAAGAATAATTTTTGTTTTAAGCTGCTGTGTTTTAGACTGATTTGCTAGGTGGCATACAGTGGCATCCGTGGGGTCAGAGAGAACTATTTCATGCCACAAACTGCTTCTTTATTCTTTGAAAAAAATTAAATACTGCCTTTTTAGTTGACTACCTAAATGTTTTTGGCACAGATATATTAGCTAAGTGCCTTGAATTGTTTCAGGGAAACATGCTATAACAATAATCTTGTTTATTAGATCACAGGCTCTTTAAGAAATAGAATACATGTTTTAGTTGAGTTAGATGCAATTCCCAACACATCAACACAGGAGTAGAATCACATGTAAATTATAATTAAAAATGTCATTTCCAAGGGCTACAGACTGGATGTGTACAGCCTGCTTCCTATTCGTTTGTTGCTTTCAACCCTGGCCTCCCTGAACCTTCATCAGTGAAATCTCTGTTAAGAATTTCATCATGTATCTCAGAAGAGTCATATATTAAGCCTGCTTTAGATAATCTATTCCATCATGGAAAAAAAAAGTTAGAGTTTTCTAAGATCTAGTAGTTTATGTTTTATTTTCTGTTTTTAATATATTGCATTGATGTGGCTTTCTCATACATTAATTGTCTCTTGAAGGATATAACGGTCGTATTTATGAATGGATTCTTCATGCTTACCAAATATCTTCCTGATAATAGATGTGCAATAAATATTTAATAACTGAATAAAAGCCTATAAGAAACAATGATTAATTGTAGTGGGATGTTAAAAATTAATCACACAGAATATATAGTTATTACACTTTGGTCAAGAACATACAATAAGTTTATAGTTTGAAACACTACTACTTCAACTAATGTCAGGCCACTGTGTGCAGGCTATAGCTCTATAGCAAGCACCGGACTACGGTTCTGGGAAGACAAACACATTTTAACAAACCAGAACTGAAATAAGAGAGCACCTGTGAAAGATTCAATATCATCTCAGGACAAGAGTTCCAAAATGACATTTAAAGACCTAGTTTTGAACAGAGGACTCAAAGGACCAGGCAACTGAAAAACAACTAGAATGGGAAAGAAACTGAAAAACTAGAATGGGAAAGATCGACAGATGAGAAAAAGAGAAAGGGTGAGTAGGAGATCACTTTAAAAATGAATCTAAAATCCACAATTCCAGAATATTTGGAAAAAATATGGAAAACAAGCAACAAAAACATACAGATAAGAAACAAGAACAGCTGATACTAAAGAAAGATCAATAAGAAATCATAGACATGAAATTTATAGTCATTAAAATTTTTTTATAAAGATGGTATTGAGGAATTCATCCAGAACACAGCAAAAAAGATAAGAAGATATAAAAATATTGAGAGGTACAATATACATCAACAGTGACAGAACTAAGAAGTTGAAGTTTCATTGACTTGGAAAATATTTATTGAGTACCTACTATGTGCCAGGCACTATTCTAAGCACTTTATTGGACAATGATAAAGCAGACCAAAAAAATCCTCACTGGATTTAAATTTTAGGAGGATAAGGTAATAAATGAACAAATAAGTATATAAGATGTAGAAGTAATTAATATGATGAAGAAAATAATAGGATAAGAAAGTGATAGAGACGAGAGTAAGATTTGGGATAAGATGGTCAGGGAAGGATTTTCTGATACAGTGAAATTTTTGGAGAGAGTGGAGCAACTTGATGATGTAAGCCTTGCAAATATCTGGGAGAAAATTGTTCCCAAAACACAGAATCACAAAAGGTAAAAGTTTTGAAGAACAATAAATAGTCCTATGTGACAGACAAATGATATTTGAAGAAATGATAGGTAAGAATTTCCAGAGCTGAAAAAAAATATGAGACCACAGATTGACAGGGTCCTCTGAAGGCAAAGAAATATAAATTTACACTTAGGCACACTGTGTAAAACTGAAGAACTTGAATAATAAAAAGAAGAAACCTAAAAGTTATCAGGGAGAAAATTCAGACTGATTATCCTCAATGAAGTATCAAATAAAGGCCAGGACACTGCAGAATTATTTTGCAAATGATGATGAAAAAACTGTAACCTAGATTTTTATAAAAATAGAAATATATTTTTATTCAATAGTGAGAAGAAATTAAAGATGTTTTTCAGCATAAAAGTTAGAATTGTTTACCACCCACAGATAATACACTAAAAGAAGAAGAAAAAGGAAAAGAATAAGATATCAGAAACAACAGTACATGTAGAAATTAATAACATGTCAATAAATTCAATTAATTACTGAAAAAAGTTTATATGAAAAAGTAAGACTAAAACCATTGAAATAACATGATGAAAAGTTAAATCACATTATAGTTTGCATTATAGTTAGCAGGAAAATTAAAATAATGAGAAAAGCACTTAAACATTTTTTATAATTTTAAACTGACACACATGAAGTATATGAGTAATGTCTAGTAGTAGTAGGACTAAGAAGTCTGGTTAAAAGATTAAATTATCATAAATATTGTTTATGATATTGTTTATGACTTAGGGTTTCCTAAATACTTACTATTTTAGGACAAGTAGCTTTAGGTACTGTATTAGTTATAAGAAGACTAGCTATGTGACAGTAACAACTAAACCCTAATTTCAGTAGTTAGGACCAATGAAAGTTTATTTTTCACTCATGAAAAGTTTGATATGT